>NC_056746.1:1125612468-1125799968 GCF_019279795.1 Protopterus annectens
AAAGTTCCACCATGTGGCTGCCCTATACGGGGATTTGTGAGACAGCTGCAGACTGTACCTGGCAGGGTTTGCAGTTCACCATCTCCAGCCACGGACATGGGACCTGTGCCTAGCAGGGGTGCTACAGGCAGTATCAGGTACAAAGCCAGATCAGGTACTGTCCCCCAAAGTTGACAGATGTCCACTGGATCCAGGACCCTCCTGGGACTGGCCAGGGCCACGTGCATGTGGTCTGTTATGACAGTCTGTGGACAGCACCCCCCCCCCACAGTGCTGGGGCTGCTACTGCCACTATGGGAGTGGATGTGACTGGTGGGACGTCCATGGCGACCTCCAGCTGCTGGTGTTGCTGGCATATGTCCACGTGGCCGTCGCAACTGTCCCGCCCTGTCCTGACTTATGGACATGACATTGTGGATGAGATCCAATGTCTCAACCCACCGTCGATCAATGACCTTGGTGTAATTAGGAATGGCACCTGCTAGGTCATGGATGCTGTCAGTTACACAGGTGTGATGAGCCCTCTGGGCCTTAGACTCTGTCTGGTTTACTGTTCCATTCATGCCTCTGCCTCCATGACAGCCTGGAACATGCATGTGGTTGATATAGATGTGGCACGTCTGCCAGGAGTATGATGACCAGCAGTGCTCCGATGAGCACCCCTGAACATCTGCCTATGTGATAACCCATCAGACATCTGGCAATGGCTGCTGTGTCCTGACACACGTGTCATAGATACCACACTGTCCTGTTCAATGCCAACCATGTCCCTCAGCTAAGGACAACAGTGATGAGGTATGTAGAGGCAGTGTGACTGTGTGCGTGGATGGGGTGGATACTTGTGGGATGTCAATTGGTGGCCCAGCAGCAGCCCCTGATGACCCTGCCTGTGCCTCAACACACCTATCCTCATGGTCACTGTCTGTATCAGTGAGGGACCCAGCCCCACCTCACCACCTGTGAGGGGAAAACAGGGAACAGACTGTAAGACCTTTACTTCACTGCTAAACAGTGCAAACATACACACCCACACACACACACACATGTGTTCAGACATGGCTACACACACAGACATACACACATGCAGTCGACATACATGGCAACCCATACACTCCACCAGCAGCACCTACAGACAGCTTCAGCACCGCCATAACACACACAATAACAGGTGATGGTGCAGTACAGTATCACACACAAACCTGTAATTACACACATGTCAGCATGCAGGACATGTGGTGCTGAACAGCATGCAGTGCAACTGTAGTCAATCCCTGTTACCAACACTATACATGGCTGTGATGCATGGCTTCTGTTAGTAGGTGATGGCCCTCCCCCTGGAACACACTACACCCATGATCACAGCATTGCTGTACATCTGTTCAGCACCCTGGCATGTACTGTGCACCATACCTAACAGGTGTACACACCATTGCAGGATGTGTATCTGTGTGTCAGTTATGTTTCTGCTGCTGCTCACAGCCAATGTGTGTTTTTGGATTATATGTGGACATGTGTTTAGTGAATGCCTGATGTGTATTCACAGATGTCATCATCAGTGGTGCATATATGAGTGATAGAATACCATTAGACCGACCACAGACACAATGTACTGTACCTATAGTGAGTGTAGCGACCATTATTGACCATTATTGTGCCCTGGCTGATGTTGCCTGTGGTGCACATAGGTTCATAGGTGAGTACTGGTCTATTGGTCCTGGGGCCTACATAAGCCTAGCCACAGGGGTTCCCAGCCATGTACCACCCAGTAATGTTATTTCCCTGTGCCCCTGTCAGGCTGTGCCACAGATGTATTACCCAGGGTGAATTCCTCATTTCCCATCCAGTTGTCAAGTGTTTTTATAAAGGGGTTCAATGAGTAGCATTGCCTGACATGAATGGGTAGTCTGTTCCAGAGTGTGAGAATTCCTCAGGACAGGGCCCTATCCCTCCATTATGTTCTATGTAATGTGTTGATGAGGTTTAGGACCCTGGAGCGTGTGTTTGCAGAGGAAGTGGGATTTCTTTATGTGTAGCATGTTCAACTGCTCTGTGTATGACATAGCTGTGTATGTTAGGCAGATGTCAGCTGTGCCTAGGCAATGTGCACTGGAATGTAGCCACAGTTGTCTGAGATGGTCTGTGTATTGCACGTGCTTGAGGCTGGTAATCCCATTAGTGAGGTGTGTGCTCTGTCAGTGAACATGTACAGCATGCATTATGGGTAGGTGTGTTAGATGTGTACATGGCCTACACCGTAGCTATGACATGCACAGTGAATTGCCAAGCATAACCTTAAACCATACTCACCAGCATCCAGCTGTTGCCTTGCTGGTATCCCAGATGTACCTACATTGAGATGAGGTAGAGTTGATGTCAGTGGCCACAGCTGTGGTATTGCTACAGGGTGGCTGCAATGTTGCAGTAAAACAACAGCTGAAGTCCACAGTACTACAGATTATGCATAACTGCTTATCAGTACTACACAGCAACAGACTCCACATCTCACATATGCATGATCTACCTGTACAGATGCATACACAACAGTGGTCTACTGATATGCCCTGGAACCTTACCTGCATGCTCCATGTCTGGTGTGTGGGTAGCACCCACCTCCATGACTGTATATGTCTGTAGCTCTTGTGGGCGGGCAGGTGCTACCAGGCTCATGAGTAGCTCCTCCACTCTGGTTAGGGGGGGATGGATGTTATGGCCCCTCCTGTTGCAAGGTGGTCACCCTGCACGGCAGCAACGTACATGTCGGAGCAGGTCACTACAATGATGGCGGACCTGCTCATACATACATACAGCTGTGCATCCCCACCTCATTCACCCTGCGGACCACATCATTCCACATGGCTGTCCGCTCATGCTGGTCCTGGCTTGTCCTTGAGAACAGCAGCTGGTAGTTCTGGATGATGTTGGTGAGTTTTATGTCATCCTCAGCAGCACTGTAGGCAGGATTCCTCAGGTGCGCCATACTCCCTGAAAGACATAAAGATTGAAATATGTCTGAGCAACTCATATGGCATGTTTACCATAATACAATACACATATCAGCTCCAACTTAATAGTCACATAACGCAAGTGGTATGTCTCCGATATATCTACCACTGGGACATATATTGTATTGTAAAACACTTTCTGCTATGTGCTATTAGACACACTCCTTGTGGGGACACTAGAGTTGCTGGGCTATTACAGAGTATTTCACCTGCATGCCATTGTTACTGCCACTATGTTTCCACATATGCATGTGGTATACTTGCTATGTGATTGCTACACATCTGCCATTCTGTGTTATTGGGGATATCTATGCATGCTGTTGGACTTGTTCTGGGATTGTGTGAACTATTACAACCCACATATGTTCCATGACAGTTCCACAACAGTATGTGTAGGGGTTATTTGCCAGCAGGAACACCACTCCCACCTAATGTGCACATGTTACTAGGTCACATCACATCCATGACCCACCATGGAACCTCATTATCTACTGTTCTGGCACTACCTTCATGTGGAACCACCTCAGGTGATGGTGTCTCCCCACCATGGAGCACACACAGGCATATGTCTGTCACCCAGTTAGGTCCAGGGTCTTGTGCATAGGGAGCTCCACAGAGACATGGGGTATGTGCTACATCACCTGGAGGCATGCAGTACACATACATAAGGTTTAACATGCGTGTTCCTCCTGCTCAGCCCAGAGCACAGGCACATTTATGACCATGTAGATGCTGTTGTGACAGTCCATGGGTGGGCACCATGTTCCCTTTGTTCCCATATGGAGGCTCAATGGCCTCCACATTCCAAATGGAACTACCCATCCACAGTGTTTAACCACCACATGTGTCATATACCAGCCATATATGCTGTCTTGTTTGTCACCCAACCAAACTTACATACCAATATGTGCCTAATACCCTTCACCAACATATATATATCCCACCTTCCCAAACAATTGCTATGTTTTCCCAACATGGGTTACACACCACACTCCATTTTGCAGCCATGTACTAGTGTGTAGATATGTTGTGTATTGATGGGTGATGTTCTATCACACATGTCATGGCAGGTGATATGTAATGACACATATATATAAATATATATATATATATATATATATATATATATATGTGTGTGTGTGTGTGTGTGTGTGTGTGTGTGTGTGTGTGTGTGTGTACCTATACATGTCAGTACTATGTATATGTGTGTATGTGTCTGTTTGTATATATATAAGGGTCCACCTGATAACACCGACACACTAACACACCGACAATGAAATCACCGACACCACAAAACCGAAAGTTCAAAAACACGAAACTTCACATGTCTGACAAACCACAATCCTGACAATCAACAAACAAAACAAATCCCCTGTCCAAAAAGCACACACACAACACAAGCACACCAAAAACCTTACAAACCTACACTAAATCTTACATACACAACTATCCATGCACTAACCTTAACCCAAACCCTAACCCTAAGGTCCGCCACTATCCCACACTTACCTAACCCGCGCCCTAACCCTAACTCACTTAACCCGCCCCTAACTCTACAGTCTGTGACAATCGCACACTCACCTGACCCGCACCCTAACCCAAACTCACTTAATCCGCCCCTAATCCTACAGTCCGTCACTATCACACACTTACCTTAACATGTCGATGTTCTCAGCGTCGGGACTTTCAACTGTTGATTATCTCTGTTGTCGATCTTCCGGTGTCGGTGTTCTCGTCGTTGGCATTGTGGACTTTCAACGTTATCAGGTAGACCCATATATATATATATATATATATATATATATATATATATATATATATATATATATATATGTGTAGACATACACAAACACACACACGCACACAAATATATATATATATATATATATATATATATATATATATATATATATATATATATATATATATATATATACATATATATATATATATATATATATATATATATATATATATATATATATATATATACATATATATATATATATATATATATATATATATATATATATATATATATATATATATATATATGGGTCTACTTCATTTGATCGAAAGACCATTTGATCGAAACCCATTTGATCAAAAGTTCATTTGTTCGAAAACCAGTATTTAAGGCAAATAACAGGGATTTGTCACCCTCCCCAATGTTGTGTGACCCTGATGTGGGTATATATAGTTGGGGGGTGTGGGGGACGAAGCCCCCCACCTATTTTTGTTTAAAATCTGTACTTTTTGTTTTATTTTCTTCTTTTAAAGGAAACTGGGTGAGGGGCTTCACACCCCACACCCCCCAATGTGGGGGGGGGGCTGCACCCCCACCCCCCTAACTATATACACCAACTCCAGGGTCGCACAACAGTGGGAGGGGGACAAATCCCAGTTTTATGCCTTAAATACTGGTTTTCGATCAAATGGGTTTCGATCAAATGGTCTTTCGATCAAATGAAGTAGACCCATATATATATATATATATATATATATATATATATATATATATATACATATATATATATATATATATATACACACACACACACACACACACATATATATATATATATGTATATACATATGTGCATATATGTGTAGATATCATTATGTGTTGTTTATATACCTATATATATGTATAACTGTCTGAGGTTCTGTAAACATACACAGCTGTGAATATATATCACACACATATATGTATCTTTATGTGGGGTGCATACAGAAATCTGGGCCACACTCTTGTAACTATCTTTACTTCACAGCTGAACTGTTCTCCCTTGCTGCAACACAGACAGGTGTCACATGAGAACACAGACTAACATTAGGGGGGTATATATGGTGACAGATTTTAGATAAGCATATTATACTGCTATGGCAATTGGGCATGCTATGCTACACTTTAACATGACTGTCCTGCAGGTGGTGTGGTCTCTCACCCATGTGTCTATCATGGCAGTATTAATACCCCCACCAGCCATTGGCCACAGTAATGTACAGAACACAGATATCATGAGTCACATCTTGGCCACTCACTGCTGATCTGCACAGTTGACAGGTATGTCCCACTGCCCACAGGGAATGACACTATTGTCAAGAGCAGTTGTTGAGCAGAACATCATTACAGAAACAATTACTGATGGTACATATAAATCCTTTCACATTATACCGCCTATTATTCCATGCCATATACTACATGCAAGTAAATACATATCTGTTTTACATACCTTTTATGTTTTTTCCAATGTAACACAACCCTGAGCTTTGTTACTTTTATTAATCTTATTTTTTTTCTTTCTCTCTCTCTCTCTCTGTCTCTCAGTATCTCCATTAGAGTAATTGAGCTGGTTTGAATAGATTGCAGCATGCTTTTGTTAGTATTGCACATGATCAGGTGATGGCCTCTGCACCAGTAAGTGTCCACCAGTTGCTAATTGCTGCAGCCTGCTGTGTAGTACTTCAGATAACCACTGTCATGGCAACCCTGTACTTTAAATTGCTGATTTCTGTGGGCATTGTCCCTTCACCTTTCCAGTATGGATGACATCTTTCCTATGTGTGGACATCAGTGTTACAGACAGCAGGTAGCAATACCTCTTACAGCAGAACCTGCAAGCACATGCCAAATACACATTTGGGTAAGCTTCCAGATCTACAGACAGCATGAGTAGTGTTGTTGTGTGCATTTTATCTTGTTGGTCTTACAGGGTTTCTGTGTACATGGTACTTTTACATGGAATGTTGTCTGTCTGCATAGCTCTCCACTGTGGGCCTATCCATATGATACCAGGGAGATTGGCTGTTAGGTTTTGTCTGTGCACCACATAGGTATTGTCCCAAATATATCAGTGGCATTCTGTCTGTTGAGTGCTATCAGTACATGGCTACATCCATTTGTATTTCAATGTTGTATTCCTGCATAAGGGTATGCTGCAATGAATCCTGTAACACCAGCAATTTCCAGGGTGTGTAACAGCAATAATGCAAATATGGCCCTATGTTCCTGCCTCTGTCCTCCACATATATGCCAGTCTTTGTCCTGCTGTGATACAGAAAGGGGTTGTTAGGTAATGGCCTGTCATTATTTACCGCTAGCATTACTGCTATCATCCCGGTCATGTCATGGATTCCCACACCAACTGTTGGGCCAAGTACATATATATGGGAGCAAAAGCTGGAGAACACATATGTGCCCTTGTACATTCCAGAGGAAAGTGTGTGGTACACAGTGTTCCTTGCCCTTGCACAGCCTTTTATGGGTGGGGAGGGGGGGTTCAATGCCATTAACCTAGGCTATGACACCTTTTCAGGGATATAACTGTTAAGACGAGGGTCATTCAGTGTGACAGTAAGATGTTAGGTTAAGCAATGTTATGTACAAGATACTGTGACATTAACACAAGTGCTACTTTCCCCCTAGGGCTTGACTACAGAGTGTAATTGGAGGCTGCTGAACTACATCTGTAATTGTTGATTGTTACGTATCTTGAAGGCAAATCCTGTTTCGGCTGTTGTACTAATTGAAGGCCTTGGCCTGAACAGCATAGTATGATATATATCCACATTGCTTACATCTACTGTTTTGTATGGGCCTTGCATTCATCACTGATTACACATTTCAAACCTTATGTGGGGTAAGTACTGCCATACATTATTGTATAGTACACAAATAAAGGTTATCTGTGTATGCATACCTGTGTGTCGTGTCATGTCCTTTGAATTGTGGGTGAGTATATGTTTAATGTCAGTATTCTTATTTGTGGGAATGGTTGCCACAATACATGCTCCACAGGTGGCAGTTAAAGGGCTTGTGGCTGAGGGATATACTTTTCACCCAGTACTTCCACACTGCTTATATATGTATGGCTACTAATATCTTTTGTCGGTGTATATGTGTATGTGTATGTGTATGTACCTATATATATATATATATATATATATATATATATATATATATATATATATATATATATATCTCATATAGCTATATCTATCTATATGTATGTATATATATATTTATATATATATATATATATATATATATATATATATATATATATATATATATATATATATACATATATATACATCTATATATATATATATATATATATATATATATGTACATATATGAACATGTATGCATTTATATACAATTGATGTTATATGATTATTTGTGAGTCGTACATATATATATATATATATATATATATATATCTACATATAGTTGTCTGTCTACATTTACAGATATATATCTGTAAAAAAAAAAAAAATATATATATATATATATATATATATATATATATATATATATATATATATATATATATTTATTTATTTTGTTCGAATATGATCAAATTATACATGTATATATGTTTCTTTCTTTCTAATTTTGTCTAAGTTTCTCACATGTAACCTATATGTACTTGCATATTCATGTCATTTTGTTTCCTCTTAGGTTATCTAGTTAAAGGGGTATCTATGTTTAATTAATTTTTAAATATTATCCTTTTACGTCTTTTACTTACAGATTTGTGTTAATTTATATAACGCTGTAGTGGAGCTTTTCTCCTCAGGCCTCTACTGGAAATGGACATATATCCAGTTAGAATAGCCCAGTCAACAAATGTAAAATAAAATAAAATATCTGTCCATATGTCCATGCATGTCCGGCTCATATTTCAGCCTGTACCTCATTCTCTTGGCAATTGACATGGATGATCACAGCATTGAAGTCAGTAACTAGTGCCGACACTTTTGTGTTTCAAACTTCATCTCCTTCTACATATGTGTTCTAATACATATAATAATGTAACTAGCAACATTTTAAGTGTATTAGAGTATTAGTTGACATATATCCCTATTTGTACCCACAGTGTGGCATACTTTGTCCAGACTTCTTGCATTAACAGGTTATGTGGTATGATATTAATACATTTCCTGTACTGTTGACTGATTGTGCTGGATGATTTGTTTGTGAAAAAATCAGGTTATGTATATCTGCCATTGTTTAGTGGTAAATCACTTTGTGTATGGAGTTCAGGGTCTTGGGTTCGAGCCTGAGAGAGGCAGTTTATTTTGCTGCTGGGCAGAACAAGGGTCGTTGGATACAGAGTGATTAAGGCATTTTTAAGGAGTTGTAAGCGGGTTTGCATGAGTTTGCACGACGGCAAGCACTGCCAAGCTCTGCTTATGTTTTCTTATAGTAAGTTAACTTCAGAATTGCTTAACCTGTGCAGGCATAGCTTAACCTCATGCAAACTCACTCAAACCCACTCACTGCTGCTTAAAAGTGCTTACTGCCGCTTACCCCTGTGCTAATTTCTTTAAAAGAAAAGAAAAAAGGGTTGATAGGAAAGTGGTGAAAAAAGGGGTACAAAGAGGGAAAGACAGTAGGGAAAATAGCTAGGCATCTGCAGGAAGGTTCTAGGAAAGGTCCATAGCTGCCCATTTCTTCTACAGCAACAGCTGTTCATATACACTAAATCCGCAGGTACATTTGGACCCTCAAACCCCTGGGAGAGGGGTGAGGGCAACATATATTTATTGTGATGCCAATTAGACCAGATTACATGTGTCCAGTGGACAAGTATGCAAAATGGACAGCTATGTATGGAGCGAGATTTTTTTGTGGGGACAGATTGCCCTTTTTTTTCAGGTGAGAGTGGGATGTTGGGGAAGTAGGTTGGGTAGGTTAACAGACAAGACCAACAAGATGCATGCAGGGCCAGTTTATGACACATGTGGGGGGTAAACACCTTGGATGGAGATGGGTGTTTGGAAGTCGCAAGCCCATGAGCCCCCAACTGGAAACAGTGGGACTGAGGTCCCCACCCATGGACAGTCACCACTGCACCTTCAAGCCCCAAAGGTGGCTGTGCTGGGGGCTGTGTAGGAGGGGCAGGCTCACCCTCTAATTGCGCCACTTGGCCCTCAAGCTGGCATAGCCGGTCTCGATACTCCAGATCGAGCTCCCTATGCACCACTGCCTGGACCTGTTGATGTGTGACAGGTTCCTTTCCACGCCCACTCCAGGGGTAGTGAGCCTCATCCCCTACAGTGGTTCCACCTGAAGGTGGTGCAGGGCCCACGGAGGAGGAGGTCCCAGGCTGGGCCCCAGATGTGCCGGTGCCATGGCCAGCTGAGGTGGGACAAGTGGGTCTGCTGGGACCAGCCTTCCCATACAAGCTATGTTGTTGCAGGTTTATGACAGATATCGGTAACAATCAACACCATTCAGGATTAGTTATGACAGCATGCATAGGTATTCCCATTAACCCAAAACACCAGATTTAACACAGTTGCAGAGCAAGCAGAACACATGCATATATGGAACAACAGTGGCCATTAAAAGAGCATGCAGGTTTCATTGATGGCAACAGGCTATCAATATGGGCGTATGTTAACATGGCACATGCATGGAAACAAATGTGAATATTATTAACCATTAGGACATATGTCCCAACAAAAGTTTGGAGTGTACCCATACCAACTGAGGAGTGTCATTGGGTTATTTTGCACATATGGTAGGGGTGAGAGAGAGAAAGTTCAATTAACAACTATTATATCCTTGTAATTTTTACAACATTCTTAGTCACTGCAGTAATCTTTCCCTTACATGCATTATTACACTACCCAATGGCCTTATATTGTACACTGGTATGTTTATAGATTATTATATACGTGACCTGTGTCTTACATACAGGCGTGACAAGATGCAGGTAAGAATCCAACATATGTTGAGAATTGCTATCACACACTTCGGGTGAGGAGCTACAATAACAGGTTTGTTTTCATATACATTCTATGACTATGTACACGTTTGACTATCAGTTATATGTCATTAATGGCTGCCTACATTTCTTGGATCATCACACTGATTTGTCAGGGGGATGGGGTACCAGGCTGATGATATGGGCCATTTATCTGGACATGCTGGACAGATTGGAACAGTTGTGTGGTATGAATATGCATACAACTTTCAATTTGAACATTCTAGCAAATTCTGTACAGTTGTTGGGTATAATTATGCATACAGCTTTCTATCTGAACATTGTAACAAAATCTGTACAGTTGTGGGGTATGATTATGCATACAACTTAGTAGCACTCTCAGAATTCAACCCCCTGCTGTGTGTGACAAATAATTATAGCTAACATCACAGTACACTGTGCTATCAGGGAAGTGATGTAAAGCTTTCTACTGTTTTCTAAGTCTCCCTCACTTGTACAATATGACTGACCTCTTGACACTTCCAACATTGTTATGTAGGACTTCATACACATTTTATCTTCATACTACAGTGTGGGTGATACTGCTTAAAATACAACAGTACAATTTATAGTATGCAACAGTTCACCAACATATGACAGTAGAGTAAACAGAAGCACTCCAGGGGTTATACCTTTATTCACAGACAATTACACATTTATTTCTACTGGTAAAACACTTTCTAAGGCTCTTATATTTATTTGTTATGACAGTACATGCAGACTAATTACTAACCTGCCTTGCGACACAGCCTTTGCAACCTAGCATCATGGGCTTGCTGGTTCACAGTCCACTCATCTGCAACTGTCGGAGAAATACAGTGATATTTAGTCATACCTATCCATAGTATACACAAGCTAGGCAATTCTTAACTACTTAGTAGAATGAGTACTTAGTCAGTACTGGGGCATTAGCCATCTGCTGAGACTCCTGGATCCACTGTTCCAGTGCATCCCCCCTCTACCACTTCAGGTCATCATGGCGGTGCCTGACCTGCTCACCAGTCCAGGGGATACCTGTGGCACTGATGAGGTCATGGGCAAGAGTGTCCCAGGCCTCAGTTGTATACTGCAAGCCCAGGTACTGGCCCTGCAGTAGTCTTTCCTCATGGTATTTTACCAGAAGCCATACCATGATTTTTGACTCCTGGATGCCCCAGCGCTGCGCTCTAAAATTAGTGCTTTCACCCACACTAGCCATTCTGCCTGCAGTAGGAAGCTACAACCAGTTATGGAACGTATTCCTGCCTGTGTGGTTTAAATATGAACAATTACACACACTTTTCAGTGATTGGCTGGGTTTGAAAATGCTAAGCTATGGGCACACCTGCTTACCTAAGGTTGGTAGTGCTTCAAGGGGTATACCACTAGGCAGATTGGATTGGCTCCCCTACACATTGCTTACTTTTCCTAAGTTGAGCTGTGCTGCGGTTAGCATTGCTTAATAGTTAATTAACACTATATTTGCCTTTTGGCAGTGATTTATTATTCATTACAGCTTCTATATGTGTCTGGTATTCATGATTCTACACTTCTACTACTTCTACATTTTATTACAATAACACCTCACATCTATGCTTACTGCAGTACTCCAGTTCACATATTTATGTTATGTAGCAGGTTATACCGCTTCACACTGTACATAGATTCAGTTCACATGTTTGGTTTGATTTTCCTGTGGTGAGGATTAGTTTGCTGATACCTCATGTATGTCTGTTATTATGATGGCTTAGTGGGTAACTACTGTGACTATAGTGTATAGGGTCCTGAGTTCAAGCCTTGCAGAGGCGGTTTATTTTGTTGCTGGGCAGAACATGGGCCATTGGATACAGAGTGATTAAGGCACTTTAAAGCAGCTGTAAGTGGGTTTGCATGGGTTTGTGTCATGGTAAGCACTGATAACCTCTGGTTACAGTTTCTTACACTCAGTTAGCTTCTACTTTGCTTAATCTGTGTAGGCAATGCTTATCCCCATGCAAACGCACTTAAACACACTTACTAGTGCTTACATATGTTTACTACTGCTGATTTGTGCTTAAACCTGTTTAGTAGTGCCTTATTCATTATGACACTGACACTTCACGTGTGCATTTAATGCAGTACTCCAGTTCACGTTTAAATGTTATTATGCAGGTTATACAGCAAAAAGATATAAAAATATGTTCATATACAGATTTCACATGGAAAAAGATATGTGCTGCAGCGGGACTCGAACCGGGAATGCTTGCTTGTTAGGCAGATGCTCTAACCACTACACTATTGCTGTGCTGCTTCATTTGCATATATATTCCTTGTTATCCTCTTCAGCCTTTTCAGCTGCTTTAACCGTAGCTAAGCTATGGGCAAACCCGCACACCTACGGTTAGCTGTACTCGGGGTTTTAAAAAAATAAAATAAAAGGGTTTCTTCATTTTATTTATATGTACTGTTGCTGTTGTACACATGGGGACTGTTGGTGGGGATATGTGGACACCTATGAGCAGTCTCACTCATTTATTTACAGTTTCTGCTGTTCTGCTTTGTAGGGGCGTGTTTATTCTGAGAGCTCTGCTCTCAGACATGCCCCCTGCACTCGCCCATGCTCCATGTATGATTAGGAGGTCAGGCAGCACACCTTCATTAATCTGCATGGCGCGCTGCCATCCTCGTCCTAAACCGCCGCTTAAGATTAGTAAATCCGGGGGAGAAATTGATGATCAAAGGGATAATATTTTAAAATATCTGCAATTCAACACAAGTCACACAAACAATTATATAATAGTGATATAAAGTCAAGAAATAAATAAGTGATTCTTGCAACCAGGTCTAAACCTCAAAGTCTAGAAAATGCATGGATAATGAAGAGAGTATAAGCTTTGATCCCTCAAGGCTCAGCACAGATGAGTCAAATCCATCTATGACATTTGTCTTCTTATTAATAGCAGTGATGCACATTATATCTAATTTTGGTGCACTCTTTTTTCGTAAAACTGGCTTAGAGTAAATAATCTAATTATATGCCTTTGACTCAGAGTATCAACATATTATTCTCCTGAATTATTGTTTATTTAAAAAGTCCCCACCTTCTACAGTTCAGACCACAGATGCCATCCAGCCTTAGGTGTTTAAAAGTTTCCTTAGTCTTTAGCCATTCTGTCATTTCCGTATAAGTCTGCATTTTCAGGTATCAAACTTACATTTGGGGGTCTGTTTATTCGTTAACTAATCATGTGTCTTTCTTAACAGATGGAAGAGTAGGCAATGTGCATTATAGAATAACAGGAAGCCACTTTACTAGTCCGAATAGTCTTATCTTTACTTCTCCATACTTTTTGTATTCATTTCCTTTTTTACTTTTACCCAACTCTTACCATACATCAGCATGTTTCATTTTAGTGCTTATTTCCCTCTTTAGCTCCATTCTGCTCTTTCTCCCACTTACTTCCTTTCTACTTTTTCAGTATAACCTCCTAGCTCCTTTGAGTTATTTATTCATAGCCTCTCCCTCTGAGATCCTCAGGTTTGTAGGATGAATCAGCCTGTTCTCACCACCATTCTTCTCTGTTTCTGCAGGAAAGGGGATGATGGTTAAAAATGAGAGGCCAATTAAACTTAAGACATAGAGTAAAAGAAGGATGTTATCACACATCGTGCTTGTTACTGGTAGGTACAAAAAAGCAATCATACATATTGAGGAATATTTGTAGATCTACATCTCATCATGAGGATGACTACATGTTTTGAAGATGAAATGTTGAGACTGTCCTGACCCTAGAGAATGCTGACGTCTGTGTGGTCACTGAGACATGGTTTAAAGACCCAGAAAAAACATACTATGTACTTAAACTTATTGGAAACATTCACCATCCAACCCAATACCATATTCATGGGCAACTTTAATTATCCCACAATTAACTAACTGGGAATCATATACAGCACCAAATATACAGGCACAGAGATTCCTGAATTTTGTAAATACAAACTCCCTAGACCAGATTGTCAATACACCAACAAAGAGTGCAACCATACTGGATCTGTTCATCACTAATATGGGAGAATGCTGCACACCCCCTAGTTTAATGTCTTTTCTGGTAAAGTCAGACCACAAAATGGTCTCCTATAAAGTAAAAATAAAACCTGGAATGCCAGCTAACCCTTGGGATATTAAGGAACTACTCTAAGGCTAACTTTCTACTGTTAAGTGATAACCTGGCAAAATTTCAAGTCCCTATAAACTCCGACAAAACCGTTGCCTACACAGAACTGTTCACACAAAAAACATATACAAGCATGTTACTAGCTGCATAGAGGCAGTTGTACCCACCAGAAAGAAGAGGAACAGAACTAACTCAAAAAACAAGCCACCCTGGTGGAATCACAACATCAACAGGCTGTATAACAGAAAGAAGAAAATCATGGCAAAAATTAAGAGGTGCAACACCCAGCAGGATCAAAGCACTCTCATTAAATTAAACAAACAACTCAGAGAACAAATAAAGGCTAGCAAAGCCAAATCTGGGGTAAATTTGGCCTCCCAGGCCAAAGACAACCACAAGGCATTCTTTAGCTACGTTAGCATCCTCAAAGGCAATGCACAATTGTGTGCAGAGCTCATTGTAAATGGAGCCACCTATACTGAGCCAGAAGATGTAGCAAACCTACTGACAACAAATTCATCTCCAACTTTAACCCTCTTTCCCCATCAACCTTCCCTTAGAAAATACCATCAAATATAACTCTCTTGCTATCACTAAGAAATAGATCCTTAATTCTCTCTCTGTGGTCAAGAACACTGCATCAATAGACCCAGACAATATCCCAGGATGCCTTCTAAATAAAATTAAACTTGATCTATCAGGAACTCTTGAATTGCTATTTAACCGTAGCCTCCAAACAGATTTTTTGCCTCATGAATGGAGAGCAGCAACAGTCATCCCTCTGCACAAAGGTGGGCCATCTACAGACTGTGGAAACTACAGACCCGTAAGTCTCACTAGTCGCATATGGAAAGCCATGACAAGAATTATCATATATATGATCGATAATGACATAGGAAACCTCCAGACATTGGTTTCAGCAAAGGCAGGCTGTGCCTGCTCAACTTGGTGAACTTCTTTGAGAAGGTCATCAATGCAATGGATGAGAGCATAATGGCCAAGGCATTTGACACAATCCCCCATTCAGGCATTGATGACAAATTTAAGAGGTTAGATACAATCCCTTATGTCACCCAGTGGATAGCCAGCTGGCTCACAGACAGGACCCAGGAAGTTAGAATTCTGGAATTCACCTCTACAGAGAGGCCAGTCACAAGAGGAGTCCCTCAAGGATTGGTCCTGGGACTGCTCCTTTTTGGTATTTACTTCAATGGCCTCTGGCTGACTAAATTTGAAGATGATTGCAAATTAGGAGTTGTCACTGAATCATCCCCTGACACAAATGTTGTCTAGGAAGCGCTGACACAGAAAACAACTGGTGCCAAGGCCAATGCATAATAGTATCCTTCTGGAAGTCATTCACCCTGGTAACTATCATATTGACAATGCAACCCTAGGAGTTGACCCAGTAGCTAACGACTTGGGGACATACATTGACAATAATCTAGCCTTTGACCATCATGTGTCTACAGCAGTGAGGAAATCATTCTGTGTTATGCAACTGATAAACAAAGGTGTGGAATATAGGTCCAAGGGAGTCATTGTTCCACCGTATTTGGCATTCATAAGATCTGTCATTGAGTACAGTGCCCCCTTTGATATATATCTAACTAGGCATATACAACAATTGGAACATCCACAGAGATTCTTCACTAAAAGAACACAGGGCGTAAGTAACATGTTCTATGCAGACCTCCTCAAGGCCCTGTCCCTGTATTCTGTCTCCTACAGGCTCTTGGGTGGAGATCTATGTCTCACATACAAGGCGTTGTCAGACCCCACTCTGATGGACCTGCAATATATCCACAAAACATACAGGACCAGAATTACCCATTCTAAAGACTTAAACTTTGCCTGAAATATAAATAGGACCTGCTGGAGAGACAGGTATGCATCCCAGAGACTACTCCTTCTTTGGAACAGGCTACCCATCCATGAGAAGCAGAGTTCTTCCCTAACCCAATTCAAGTGCAACTTGGACAATTGGATGTGGAACAGGAAATTCATCCCTGGTTTGGCCCCTCTGTTTAGAGTTAAGAGAATTCTTTTAGATTATCAAATTATGCTCAAATGTCCCCCCAGGTATTAATGAGTGTATTTCCTTGGCTCCCATGTTAAAAAAAGAGCCTTAGAATTAAAATAATGTTTTTTAGAAATGCTTTTGGTATTATTTGTAAGGAACAACATGTTTTTAGCTATCTAATGGGATGTAAAGATCCACTTAATTATTTACTTACTGCTTAAGTCATTTAATTAATGACAATTGATTAATTGATGTGTGATTTGTTTGATTATAAAAGATAAGTTATCTATGAGTTAGTTTAGTTCTGATGAAGTCTCTATCCAGCAGATGAGACAAAAGTGCTTAACTTTTTATTTTTTGTTAATAAATCAAGTGTTTTTAGACTTTGGTTGACCTGATTTCTTTGAAGGGTATGGAGCTTATGGTGTGGATCCACTGAAGTGCCTGAGTTTTTATGAGTCTTGTGTGCTTGCACATTCATCTGCATTCTATTGGTTTATTAGTCTTTATTTATGCAGTACTGGGAAACACACGGCTAATACCCCTTTTTTGGAACATCAACCCTAAGAATTTCTTTTAGCAAGAACGATCATTTATAGAGGGATTTTTCACTTTTGGATATGGATATGAATACTGGCTCAAGAGATACATCATCTTCACATATTTTAGGCAATACACTTAATTCAGCTATGAATCAATTAGAGTGTTAACTATCGCAAATTGTGGCTATGCTGTCTCAGCAAGTTGCAGCTTTGGATAGGAAGATTGAAGGATTACAATGTCCACAATGCAATGAGTCCATGAGGGGAAAGAAGTGCATTCAGTGCACATGAGGTTAGTTAATCAGGGTGACTTTACCACTGGTAGCTGTAGTGAAGCTAGTGGTACTTCAGCAATGCTATATAACAGGAGGATTGCAAATAACAGTACGGAAACACCGGATCATACAGCTATGGATAATTTCAACTTTAGAGAATGGATTTTTAGAGACATTCCTTTACACAGACAGAGCACAAGCTTTATTCCTCACAATACGCTAAGAACTTTAGAAAAGAAAATGAAGGACTTAGAGCAAAAACTATTTAAGGTATGAAACATTCAGTGTGACAACATCTTTTTAAATGTGAGTCTTAAAAATAAATGCATACCTAAAGGGCTAAGACTTTACAAATTCCCTAATGGACTTTCAATGGGTGATTCAGAAGTAGATGAACTGTTGACTTTATTTGATAGCTTTGGTTTTCAGCTAATGCACTTTATCATAAAATGTAATGACAAATGTATGAGTGAATTATTTAATGAACCTGAAAAGCTTAATGATGAAATTAATAATGATTTATCATGTGAACACAATGACACTAAATATGATAGTATTTTCACTAGAGTGAAAAAAATGTGTCTATGAATTTGAAACGTAAGGAACACAAAGTTAGAAGAGACAACCAAGAGTACTTGAATGAGAAAGCATACTCCTTTTACGAGTCTTATTTTCACTTGAATCAGGATAAGTTTGTAGCCACAGATTTTAATGAACAAGAGGGGCGGAGCCTAGATGGCTAACTGGTAACAGCAACTTTTATGAGCTCCACAATCTAGTACCAGAATTCAGGAAAAAAATAATTTTATGTTTCAAAAGTAGTACATTCTTATTAAGGAACCTCAATTCTATAAGAATACCAAATTGTATGCATTTTTATAGAAATGTTCCTGTCAAATAAACTGGAGATAACTTCTTCAATACAGAAATGAGCAACTCTAAGTCTTCACACTCTGAAACTTCACTGAAAAGGGAAATTCAACTGATGTCAGCCACACTACTTGAACTATCTGTCAAAATGGACAGATTTACAGACAACCTTGAAAATCTAAAAGTCAACTGTCAGAAACAGACTGATGTCCTTAATGAAATCTTGCAGCAGCAACAATCAAAAATATTGGATATGGAAACTTCTCTAAGTGAAACAGATGAGAGACTTAAGAAAGATGAAACTCACTGTGAATCTCTTTTACAGCAGAATACCTGGCTAATCAGTAAAATAGATGATTTAGAGAACAGAGAAAGGAGAAATAACATTAGAATGTTTGGTCCTCCAGAAAAAACAGAAGGTGAGGACATTATTTTATTTCCAAACTCTTGGCTTCCAGACATATTAGACCTAAAGGAAGGTCTATCAAATGGTATAGAAAGAGCACACAGAGCTACAGGGAAACCTATTCCTTCTTCTTCCAATATGCCTCCTAGATCTAATATAGTGAAATTCTTGTCTTATTTAGACAAATAACCTGTTCTCAAATCTGCCTGAAGAGGTTATCCATTGACATATAATAAGAGTCAAATTAGATTTGACAATGACTATTCTTCAAGAGTCTTGGAACTAAGGAAAAAAACCTGGCCTTTTGTGAGATTTTTGAAACAAAATAAAATAAAGGCACAACTTGCTTTCCCTGCAAGAATCAGAATCCTTTCTTCAAATGACATAAGAACATTCGACAATGTCGAAACAGCTATAACTTTCAAAAACAACAACATAACTGCAATTCCAGAAGACATGGATTGGTCATCTTCCACCACTTAAGAACCTCTGAGAAAAATAACTGGACTGATATGAGGAAGAAGAAACTGAAAACTGATCCTAGAAGCTTTGGAGTCACTACTTCTCTCAAAGCATCAACTAGGACTTGATTGCACTTCTAATCATTCAAAAAAGTATGTATTTTTACCTAACATACACCTATAAGTTTTCTTACATTTTCTGATTGAACCTTACTAAGATTACATCTTATATTTCATGTGTTTAGACTTTTCTAATGGCCCTTAATATAGCTACTTACTAAGAACCCATATAATAATAATAGCTTGTTCAAGTGACACCCTTGATTTTTGGTGAGTCTTTAATGTTGGCTGAGGTTTTCTCCAGTATCTTAATGTAGTAGAAAAGAAGTGTGTGTGGTATTCACATCACCAGTAGCGATCACAGTTTTTTTTTACAATAGATATCCTATGAAACAACAATGCATTTAGTGTAGGAAGGGATGGGAGTTAGTCTAAATTAACTGTAGCAGATGATTAATGGGTAAATTAGTATTTTGCTTTTAATTATTTAAAACTATAGACAAGATTAAATGCATAGTAGGCAGAAATGAACTTGCAAGTATTGATTCTTAGTTTTAATCTGCATACATAAAATATAAGCTATCTGTTTAGTTAAAATTCTGATCCAGATTTCTCTATGGGTTGTGTTTAGCAAATTTGAAATCGGTTTTAAGAATATTTACCTTTTAGTTGATAATAAATAATAACGATATGCATAACAACTCAGTAGAAATATGAAACCCTAGAGAATATAAATTGCCATAATTCTGGAATAAGATGCTTATACTTTCAATTATAAACAATACTTCATATCTTTTTCAATTTGGGTAAATTCATAACACTAGTATTGACTACATGTATTCAATAACTTAAGGCATTTTTTTTTTGCGTATAGTACAATGGAACTAATACAGAATTTTGATTTGGGATTGACTATGCTGTTAATCACTACCCAAAAATAATGTAAGTAATATTATTCATAACTTAGTGAACTAGTACATTACTAACTTTATTATCCTAGTATTAATGAATATTGATACTGAGGAAATCTGTGGCTGCTGATTTATAACAGTTCTTCAATTGTCCTATTGATAGTTTAAAAAGAAACTCTTTACGCAGTGTACTTTGTTCTGTTATGCTTATCTACTAAGCAATTTTATAATCTAAACATGCCAGAAATGAAATTGGATAAATGCTTGTATTTTAGTAAATGTGATGCTTTTATATCTGGCATGCTTCATTGAGTGTACCATGTGTAATTTGATTATATGCTATATTATTTAAATATTAAAAGTTTACAAGTTTAATTCCCACAATATGTTCAAAGCTATAGACTTTTTATAGTATAGTGGACTCAAAAGATAGAAGGGATTTTCTTATTCATTGCTAGATACTTAATTTCAACTCTAGTAAATGAACTTACTTATACTAACTTTGTTAATGGCTAGTATATTTTTTAATTTGAAATAGTTAAGGCATTGACAAAGTAGATAATACAGAAAATGTATGTATTTATGTTTATTTATGTATCTTTTTATTTATAACTAAACTATGACTATTTTATTTGGTTACAGTATCTATCATTAAATAGGTTTCATCAATCATTATACCTAGACTTTCTTTCTACTTTGAATATTTTATAACTTAGCATGAATGTTTTTATTATATGAAATCTTTCTCTGTTCTATACACTTACAATTACTTAAAATTGTATTTGCTCCCATTAACAATTGCATCAGTTTTAAATCAATTTCCTTTATATATTACAAATGTCATCTATTCATTCAATTCTAACAACAAAAGTTGGTATATAAATTAATTTTAGATCTCCTATTAACTCATACTGGAGCTCAGACATGTTATTGTTGTTCATGACTTTTTGTTTGTCATGAAGGTTAATGTGTTTGAACTTATATTTTCACTCAGATTAGAAGTGCATGTCACTTCATTTTGGTTAAAGTTTTCAATAAACTCTTTATTAATATGGTTACTCTTACTTATTTTTATTCAGTATTTAAATCTTAATTTTATTGGCCTATCTTTAATAAACCTTTATACAATTTGTTAGGGAGAACTAAACTAACTATTTCACACAATTTTTTTCTAGATAAAGTTACACTCTTTATTATCCAGTTAATACCAAACATGAAAACTTCAATTAACTCAGAAGAAAGTCATACTTGATGGATTTAACCTTACTATCCTTAAATGTTAATGGATTAAACAATCCAAAGAAAAGATCCAGTTTCCTTAGATACTTGAAACTAAATAAAATTCAGATTGTATTTATTCAAGAATCCCATCTAAAATCAGATGATAACTTTAACTGGAATCCATTGGAATATATAAATCTATTTTGCTCATCATACAAGAAAAAAACAAGAGGAGTTTTAATACTTTGTAGGAAAAACGTCATCATTCCCCAAATTATTTATAAGTATGAAGACAAAGAAAGTCTTATTTCAATTGTAATAATTAGATTTAATAATAGAATATCGACACTTGTTAACACCTATTGGTTTCCTGGTATAGGGATAGGAACTGTTAGGAAACATTTAGAACTAATTAACAAAGTTTATAAGGGTATTTTGATTCTAGGGGAGACTTCAACTGTACTTTAGACATTTCTGAAACCTTGAATAAAAAGCACTCTCATCTTACTTCTCTAGGAAAAGCTCTAAGAAATTGATGTGAGAACCCAAATCTAATTGACACCTACAGTTATAAAGACCCTAACTCACTATCCTTTTCTCATAGTGATTATAGATTTGGCACCCAAACTAGAATTGATAAACTTTATGTATCTCAAGATTAGCTTTTCTATAATTCCTTGCCCCTTTTCGGATCATAATTCACTTGTTTTAAAACTGGAAATTGATTTTAAAAGGTTATTTTTCACAGCAAGGATACCAGCATACATCACCAAACTACCACAATTCAAGCCATGGTTAGATCATGAAATTCAAAACTTTCTTGACATTAACCAACCAAATGATATATGTTTGACAATTCTCTGAGATACACTAAAAGCTTACTTATTTGGTAAAATTCTAGCTGGGTTTAAAAATAAGATTAAAGAATGGGAATCAGAACTTCATAATATTCAAAATAAGCTTCTAATTATCAATAAAAATAATTCACAACATCCAAAAACAAAAAGAAAACAATTACAGACTTAAATAACAAATACAATGGAATATTAACTCATAAAATAAATTTGGCATTAGAAAAACTAAAAAATCAACTCACACTCAATGTCGCCCAAACATCTACATAATTTTTCAATGAGAGTTAAAAGACAAGCCTCAGATAACAATATTACAAAAATCATTCATGAAGGTAAAAATAATAAAATGGTATCAGACATTAGTGATACTCTTGAAGCCTTACTCTGACCACCAACTCAATAATTCTGCACAATTTCAACATATAGATGTAGATAAAAGTTTACTTAAAGTAAATAAAATTTCAGATAAACTAAAATCTGAGATCTTAAAACAAATTTCTCTTAAAAGAAGTAGTTGATAAAATTAAAGAAAGCAAAAATAATAAAGCCCCCGGGATAGATGGAATTATAATGGAACTATATAAGTTATTCCCTCCCTCAGCCATCTCAATTTTTCATAAAGCCTTAAATGTAATTCAAACCGATAATTTAATTCCTCCCTCTTGGAAATATTCCCTAATCACTCCTATATTAAAATAAAATAAAGATCCAAAACAATGTAGTTCCTATAGACCAATTTCCTTGCTAAATAATGACTACAAGATATTTGTATCCATTCTTGTAAATAGAATTAAAAAATCCTTAACACATATTATAAATTCTGATCAGTCTGGTTTTATTTACAATAGGCACACTTATGACAATATTTTAAGAATACTGTCTCTTATCGACATTTTAAATATGGACAGTCAAGAAGCTCGTCTAATAGCCCTCAATATTGAAAAAGGTTTTGATATGCTGAAATGGGATTATCTTTTCAAAGCTTTAGAAATCTTTGATTTTCCATCTCATTTCATTACTTTGATAAAAAATCTATATAAAAATAATCTTGCGTATGTAAAACTAGGCCCTTTTACTTCAGAACCCATTAAAATACTCAAAGGTACAAAGCAAGGCTGTCCTTTGTCGCCCATTTTATTCGCTCTTGCAATAGAATTATTTGCTATTACATTACGCCAAAACACAAAAATTAAAGGTATAGACATTTATGATTAGTTTAATTCCAAAATCATGCTCTTTGCGGACAATATACTTTTAACTTTGAGTGTCTGACAAGAATCTCTTAAAGAGTTAGATCTTCAGACTCAAAAGTTCTCTGATAGCTCAGATTTACATATAAGTGAATCTAAATCTAATTATATGCATTTAAATAAAAAACAAAATTATTTCATAACTCCAGTCCATTTAATAGGAAAACAGGTCTCATCTATAAATCACCTAGGAATTATTATTGATAACAGTATTAATAATACTCTATCTACAAACTATAAAAAAATCTTAAATACCATAAAACTACTCACTGACAAATGGAATAAATTATTCCTAAAGTTTGAGGATATACTTCAATTAATAAAGATGGTATTATTACCAAAAATAAAACTATATAGCTCAAGCCATTCCAATGCTACCTAATAAAAAACTATCACAAGACTTAAAATTCTTTTAAATTTTCTCTGGTTCCCTAAACGAAACAGGATAGCCTATGCTCACCATATTAGACCCTGGAAATGGGAGGAATTAATTTTCCAAACTTAGAGACATATATTAAGGCTTCTATATTCAAAACAGTTTTCAACTGGATAGACCCAAACATTTCATCAGCTTGGAAATCCCTTCATATTTCTATTTGTTTAAATGAGAATAAACTCACAAAATAATACTCTTTCAAATGATCAAAAAAATATATTTTGGAAAATATTATGTCTTAATTTACAATTTAATGTTTCGAAACCTACCAACTCAGTCTTCATAAACTACATCTACAACTCATTTAGATATTTCATAAACTCAAACTTAGACATTAAATTATGGTGGGAACTCTTAATTCCTTTCAAAATAACTAAAAACTTTCCCAACAAATTACTTGAAAACATTATAAATAATTGGGAACTAAAAAAATGTACTTGTTGGCAAGATTGTATTAGGAACTCATCAGTCTTAAACATACAACAAATAATAAACACCTTTGATATTCCAAATTCTGATTGGCTTATACTTCAAAGCATTTTATTTCATGCTCAAGAGTTATACAGAATAATCAATAATTCCTCCTTTAGTTCTGAACCAAAATTAATTTTCATTATCCAAGAAATGGTTTATGGAAGGTTAGGAGTGTAGCAGTGAGGGTAGGAACTTTGAATGTTGGCAGTATGACTGGTATCGGAAGAGAGCTAGCTGATATGATGGACTCAAAAGATAGATACTTAATTTCAACTCTAGTAAATGAACTTACTTATACTAACTTTGTTAATGGCTAGTATATTTTTTAATTTGAAATAGTTAAGGCATTGACAAAGTAGATAATATAGAAAATGTATGTATTTATGTTTATTTATGTATCTTTTTATTTATAACTAAACTATAACTATTTTATTTGGTTACAGTATCTATCATTAAATAGGTTTCATCAATCATTATACCTAGACTTTCTTTCTACTTTGAATATTTTATAACTTAGCATGAATGTTTTTATTATATGAAATCTTTCTCTGTTCTATACACTTACAATTACTTAAAATTGTATTTGCTCCCATTATCAATTGCATCAGTTTTAAATCAATTTCCTTTATATATTACAAATGTCATCTATTCATTCAATTCTAACAACAAAAGTTGGTATATAAATTAATTTTAGATCTCCTATTAACTCATACTGGAGCTCAGACATGTTATTGTTATTCATGACTTTTTGTTTGTCATGAAGGTTAATGTGATTGAACTTATATGTTCACTCAGATTAGAAGTGCATGTCACTTCATGTTGGTTAAAGTTTTCAATAAACTCTTTATTAATATGGTTACTCTTACTTATTTTTATTCAGTATTTAAATCTTAATTTTATTGGCCTATCTTTAATAAACCTTTATACAATTTGTTAGGGAGAACTAAACTAACTATTTCACACAATTTTTTTCTAGATAAAGTTACACTCTTTATTATCCAGTTAATACCAAACATGAAAACTTCAATTAACTCACAAGAAAGTCATACTTGATGGATTTAACCTTACTATCCTTAAATGTTAATGGAGTAAACAATCCAAAGAAAAGATCCAGTTTCCTTAGATACTTGAAACTAAATAAAATTCAGATTGTATTTATTCAAGAATCCCATCTAAAATCAGATGATAACTTTAACTGGAATCCATTGGAATATATAAATCTATTTTGCTCATCATACAAGAAAAAAACAAGAGGAGTTTTAATACTTTGTAGGAAAAACGTCATCATTCCCCAGATTATTTATAAGTATGAAGACAAAGAAAGTCTTATTTCAATTGTAATAATTAGATTTAATAATAGAATATCGACACTTGTTAACACCTATTGGTTTCCTGGTATAGGGATAGGAACTGTTAGGAAACATTTAGAACTAATTAACAAAGTTTATAAGGGTATTTTGATTCTAGGGGAGACTTCAATTGTACTTTAGACATTTCTGAAACCTTGAATAAAAAGCACTCTCATCTTACTTCTCTAGGAAAAGCTCTAAGAAATTGGTGTGAGAACCCAAATCTAATTGACACCTACAGTTATAAAGACCCTAACTCACTATCCTTTTCTCATAGTGATTATAGATTTGGCACCCAAACCAGAATTGATAAACTTTATGTATCTCAAGATTAGCTTTTC
This sequence comes from Protopterus annectens, assembly GCF_019279795.1. Taxonomy (NCBI): domain Eukaryota; kingdom Metazoa; phylum Chordata; order Ceratodontiformes; family Protopteridae; genus Protopterus; species Protopterus annectens. Next base: position 1,125,638,858 of record NC_056746.1, read on the forward strand.
TATAATTCCTTGCCCCTTTTCGGATCATAATTCACTTGTTTTAAAACTGGAAATTGATTTTAAAAGGTTATTTTTCACAGCAAGGATACCAGCATACATCACCAAACTACCACAATTCAAGCCATGGTTAGATCATGAAATTCAAAACTTTCTTGACATTAACCAACCAAATGATATATGTTTGACAATTCTCTGGGATACACTAAAAGCTTACTTATTTGGTAAAATTCTAGCTGGGTTTAAAAATAAGATTAAAGAATGGGAATCAGAACTTCATAATATTCAAAATAAGCTTCTAATTATCAATAAAAATAATTCACAACATCCAAAAACAAAAAGAAAACAATTACAGACTTAAATAACAAATACAATGGAATATTAACTCATAAAATAAATTTGGCATTAGAAAACTAAAAATCAACTCACACTCAATGCCGCCCAAACATCTACATAATTTTTCAATGAGAGTTAAAAGACAAGCCTCAGATAACAATATTACAAAAATCATTCATGAAGGTAGAAATAATAAAATGGTATCAGACATTAGTGATACTCTTGAAGCCTTACTCTGACCACCAACTCAATAATTCTGCACAATTTCAACATATAGATGTAGATAAAAGTTTACTTAAAGTAAATAAAATTTCAGATAAACTAAAATCTGAGATCTTAAAACAAATTTCTCTTAAAAGAAGTAGTTGATAAAATTAAAGAAAGCAAAAATAATAAAGCCCCCGGGATAGATGAAATTATAATGGAACTATATAAGTTATTCCCTCCCTCAGCCATCTCAATTTTTCATAAAGCCTTAAATGTAATTCAAACCGATAATTTAATTCCTCCCTCTTGGAAATATTCCCTAATCACTCCTATATTAAAATAAAATAAAGATCCAAAACAATGTAGTTCCTATAGACCAATTTCCTTGCTAAATAATGACTACAAGATATTTGTATCCATTCGTGTAAATAGAATTAAAAAATCCTTAACACATATTATAAATTCTGATCAGTCTGGTTTTATTTACAAAAGGCACACTTATGACAATATTTTAAGAATACTGTCCCTTATCGACATTTTAATTATGGACAGTCAAGAAGCTCTTCTAATAGCCCTCAATATTGAAAAAGCTTTTGATATGCTGAAATGGGATTATCTTTTCAAAGCTTTAGAAATATTTGATTTTCCATCTCATTTCATTACTTTGATAAAAAATCTATATAAAAATAATCTTGCGTATGTAAAACTAGGCCCTTTTACTTCAGAACCCATTAAAATACTCAAAGGTACAAAGCAAGGCTGTCCTTTGTCGCCCATTTTATTCGCTCTTGCAATAGAATTATTTGCTATTACATTACGCCAAAACACAAAAATTAAAGGTATAGACATTTATGATTAGTTTAATTCCAAAATCATGCTCTTTGCGGACAATATACTTTTAACTTTGAGTAACTGACAAGAATCTCTTAAAGAGTTAGATCTTCAGACTCAAAAGTTCTCTGATAGCTCAGATTTACGTATAAGTGAATCTAAATCTAATTATATGCATTTAAATAAAAAACAGAATTATTTCATAACTCCAGTCCATTTAATAGGAAAACAGGTCTCCTCTATAAATCACCTAGGAATTATTATTGATAACAGTATTAATAATACTCTATCTACAAACTATAAAAAAATCTTAAATACCATAAAACTACTCACTGACAAATGGAATAAATTATTCCTAAAGTTTGAGGATATACTTCAATTAATAAAGATGGTATTATTACCAAAAATAAAACTATATAGCTCAAGCCATTCCAATGTTACCTAATAAAAAACTATCACAAGACTTAAAATTCTTTTAAATTTTCTCTGGTTCCCTAAACGAAACAGGATAGCCTATGCTCACCATATTAGACCCTGGAAATGGGAGTAATTAATTTTCCAAACTTAGAGACATATATTAAGGCTTCTATATTCAAAATAGTTTTCAACTGGATAGACCCAAAAATTTCATCAGCTTGGAAATCCCTTCATATTTCTATTTGTTTAAATGAGAATAAACTCACAAAATAATACTCTTTCAAATGATCAAAAAAATATATTTTGGAAAATATTATGTCTTAATTTACAATTTAATGTTTCGAAACCTACCAACTCAGTCTTCATAAACTACATCTACAACTCATTTAGTTCTTTCATAAACTCAAACTTAGACATTTAATTATGGTGGGAACTCTTAATTCCTTTCAAAATAACTAAAAACTTTCCCAACAAATTACTTAAAAACATTATAAATAATTGGGAACTAAAAAAATGTACTTGTTGGCAAGATTGTATTAGGAACTCATCAGTCTTAAACATACAACAAATAATAAACACCTTTGATATTCCAAATTCTGATTGGCTTATACTTCAAAGCATTTTATTTCATGCTCAAGAGTTATACAGAATAATCAATAATTCCTCCTTTAGTTCTGAACCAAAATTAATTTTTATTATCCAAGAAATGGTTTATAATAATCAAAATTGGTCTAATTTAACCTCATTGCTCTATAAAATCTTAATAATTTACAAAGTTTATCCAAAACAAAACATCTGGAACTTTATTACTAAAGGTCATCAGATTAACCTCTCCTCTGAAAACAAAATTAATTTATTGTATTCTATTAAATTAACTTCCAATCTACAAGCTTGGAAGATTTTTTCATGGAAATTCTTACACAGGGCATTTTACACCCCCAATAGGATAGCTAAAATGGACTCTTCTAAACAATTGTTTTGTTGGAGATGTTCCCAGAATTGTAATGCTGATTGGATTCACTTATGTTTCTGATTATATCAACATTAGAAAAATCTGGGAGGAGATTGGAAATTTCCTTCAGGTTATGTCTTCAGATTCCTTCATACTAACTAAATCCATGATTTTTCTGAATGTAACTGAAACAAATGTTATGAGCAAAAATAATGTGTATCTACTATTGACTATACTGGCAATTGCTAGAAAATGTATTACAAGAAAATGGAAAACTTCATCTGAACCCAACTTTCAAGAATGTATGACTCTACTAGAAGAAATAATACATATGGAAACAAAGGTAAAAGAAACAAGAATTTTCCCTAATAAATGGATCAACAATCCTTGGAAGAAAGCTTTTGCTCCCATTGAGACTTTAAAGATCTCCACATCTTCTTAGTACTTGGAGAAATTACACTGATTTTTTGTTATGTGTAACTACCTCTTTCTAAATCTACGTTATTCTCATTTTTTTCATATAGGTCATATGTACATATTGTATATAGTTTGCCTTTGTTTCATTTGTATTCTAGTAGAAATTATGTTTTGTCTTTTTGAAAATCAATAAAATATTTGGAGAAAAAAAAGATTTTAATGAACAAGAGAGGGAGGAGGAAGTTTATCTTAATTCTGCTAACAATTTTCAACAGGAATTCTGTTCAAATAATGGAGATGTATATGATTCTAATTTCCCACCTCTTAAAAGATCTGAATGGCTTTATAATAAAAATAGACAACTGACTTTTTTATTCCAGAACTCTCAACCAAATTCCATGAGAGTCAGAGGGAGGGGGAGAACATGGAGGCATTAGTTCAAGGAATTAATTTGAGTACATCCCTTTCTAGGGACAACAGAATTGTGGTAGACAATAATGGTATTTTAAATTCTTATTGCCGTTTTACTATTTTTAATTATACTACTCCTGAAATAGACAAGACTTTTTTTACATTGTTTACCAAAGGTTTTAAATTTGTATTTGTACCTTCATTCAAGGTGGGCGTGGTTGATACAATCACTGAATTAAAGTTATTTACTCAAAAGTAGAATTTTAGGTAAATGTTCAGAGAGCAAATTAATATGAGTTCTTCCCTAACCCAATTCAAGTGCAACTTGGACAACTGGATGGGGAACAGAAAATTCATCCCTGGTTTGGCACCTGTGTCTCTAATGGACACAGGCAGCCTGTAAATGGTTCATCTCTCAGGCCCATGCTTGTAAATGTTTCACCTCCCAGGCTCTGCTTACACTTATCAAGGGTATTAGAACTTGTCAGAGATTTGGAATGCATGGCTAGGTTTAAAAAGGCCCTTGTGGTCATTAGCCTAGTAAACAACTATGAACCTAAGTGTTGTAGATGCCAAATAACCATCATTTGTTGTACATGGCATTATTTAACTTTGGTAGCTATATTACCATTAAACAATAAGAATTTGGTATTCTCAGTTTATTGCTGTCCCTAATTTGCCTTGAAGCACTCCCACATTCAGTTTGCAGACTTGTGTAATGACAGTTTAATACTCTAGTCTTTTTCTATTTGTATAGTTGAAGTGCTGAGATTATGTGAAATCATGATTATGAGTGTTAACGTCTAAGTCCTACCATCTGAAGACAAGTACCTTGCAGTCATTTTAGAAGGTGCTATACTTAGTTATTCATCAGCACAGAATTTACTTTGACTTTTTTTAATGATATTATGGAAACATTAATGTACAGGTTGCTTTCAATGCAAGAAGTCATAACAACATTTAAGAATTGGCTTCTGCTGAATTGAGGCACTTCATAACAGCTTTTGTTAAGTCAGTTTAATGTCCAATTTAAAAAATATTAGGGAAGCCTTAAATGTAAAATGCTAAGCATCAGTCATACCATTCATTGCTTAGGAATTTCATGAGGTCAAAATATAAGCAATGTGCAAAACAGAAGGCAACCATTAACTTTGTATTATGTTTTAAGATGCTAACTAAATGCGCTTAAAGACAATTTATAATACAGATTCAAACAATGAATTAATAGTGGTTATTTTCTAACAACAAGGTGTATGATTCCCTGTGATACTACCCAGATTTCTGCATATGTAGTAGCAAACATATTGACTTTATTTTTTTCAAGAGAAACAAAAGAAAAAGGGGCCTAATAAGTGAAAGAGGCATATAATATAAATGTTGGGATCTCAGTAAGTTCATTCTCAGCAGTATTTTACTGGAGGCATCATCATTTTTCGTACCTATTAAATGTTTTGAATTGTAAATGAAAATGAAAATGACATGCCCGCAAGGCCTGCAGATGCAGGGGCAAATCATGTTGCCAATGATTTATATTTTTTAGCAGCCTGGTTACCAAAGGGTTGGTCATAAAATGGAGTGATTAAGCAGCCATGACTTGTCTTTCTTGGGTGAGGGGGTACTATATTCAGACTCTGCTATAGATTTGGCTTCTAGAGGTTAATCTCAGACATGGACTTTGAAACATTTTCAGAGATGCACCCTGATTTCTGAATGGAAGGCTATATGGTAGTACACAAGCAGTGTCCCCAGTGGGTCAGTTTCTTTGGTTCTCACTCCTGACTACTAAACTTAGTGAGAGTCATATAGACAAGTGGTTATATGTAATCAAGGCTGCACAGAGATATGGAGACGAATGGCTGAACGAGCCATTAATAGACCAGGTAAGCAAACTGAAACTAACAGGAGATGAAGACTATAGAATATATAAGTAATAATTTAGCATTTTTATTAAATAAAATAATTTGAACTGCGGTGGTGGTGCTGCGGTAGTGTTGTCGCCTCACAGTTAGACATTGCTCGTTCGATTCTCAGTTACAGCATCTTCTGTGTGGTGACATGCGTGAATGGGCATTCCTTCATTGACGGTTGTGTGTTAGGCCCGGCAAGCCAGCGTGTCAAACTCTACTGCCAATCATTAGCGGACCGGAGTTCCGCTGTGGCGACCCCTAACCGAGAAAAGCCGAAAGACACAAATTAAATAAAATAATTTGAGTAACTATCTGTCCTTCATAAAGGACTGGAACAGTCTAAAATTATGACCCTTGCAGATGAGTAATTACAAAGACTTATTGTAGGGCTATGTTTTATACTGAACTTATAAATTGTTGTACAGGAGCCAACCCTATGTAATACAGGAAGAGGTGCTTTGTTTTGCTTTACTATTCACTCTAAAGTTTGCAGTGGTTGGTGACAAGCCCTAACAAGACCCTTTTCACAATGCTATTACATACCCTTGCTATCTCCTCAAGTACATGCCAGAGGCATGATAAAGAACTAAAAAATAACCCAAATGAACATACCTTAAAAGCAAGGGTATGCTCCCAACTAGCTCAGGTTCATTTAGATCAGATAGTAGGTTGTGTAGATCACTATAGAAAAGCTCCCCTAAGTACAGTACTGTATCAATACTGTATTCATATATGGGCCAGGAGATAATGCTTCCTACCAAGGACAAGTTACATTTATCAGGACTGTCAGACAACTTGTATTTATTTTCAGCTGAAAAAGTTGCAACCAGGGTGATAGTTGTTAAGGAGATACCCAAACCTCAGCTGATATGGGGAGGATTTCACCCTAATGGTTTCTAATGAGAAGCCTTAATTTTGCTTCCCATTCTTAAAAGCTTGCTCATACAAACATTGATACAGCTTTACATGACACAGCACTACAGGTTCTTATCTGTCTTAGGGTGGATGATGCTGGATTCCTCATTTGTCTGTTTCCAGATTTGCCTACCACACAGGCTGAATGACACGCAGCTTTGCCGGTCTGTTTTTTTTTTATTGGGTGGTATGCATCATGAGGCCTGCTTTCCCTGCACAAAGGTATACAAATGTCTGAAAAGTAAGATGTGAAAAGGCCAGCCATATAAATACATTACAAAATGCAAGTACTGAAGGAACCCTGAAGTTTGTACAGTTTATGTTATACTTACAGAAAACATGGTAACCTCCTCTCTGTCATCCTGAATTTCGATTACATCAGTTTCAAGAGGTGACCCATCAGCAAAAAATGGAATTTTTTTTGAAGTTTCATCATATATTTAGTGTAACTATTTTACTTTATGTATAATCCACACACTGAAGTAGCTAGATTTTTAACATCAATGTAATGTGACCTAAAGCAGTTCTGCAGTATAAGTTGACATTTGAAAAGTTTACCATGCTGCACTGAGCAACTCATATTTTTGTAAATGCCACTTTCTTCCTAGGATGCTTGAGCTCAAACACCATATTTATCTAAGTTATATGTGCCAAATGAATCTAGGTGGTAGACAGCAAGGTGGTAAGGTTACAAATGCAATATTATCAAAATTTGCATAAAACAAAAGCAAATCAACCTTTTAGCCGATGCAACTGCTGATAGTGTAGCACTGCGGGTCTTTTATAATAAGATAACTAATCACAATACAACCTTTCCCTCTCATCAGCATTTTTCCCAAGTAATATATGCAGACTCTATATTAAACTGACTTCCCTTGTCCTTGAAAATCATACTGGTTACAAAAAATAGTCATCTGGCAGTCCTTATTGGATAATATGACTCCAATTAATATTCTGACATTTAATAAAACAGGGCACCACAGTCAATAATTTATTCTTTTCACAACAAGTTTATTACTTGCATTTTGATTAGCTGACAGTCTCTTGCCATAGGCACAGCTACAAACATCTAGAAAATGTAGGACTTTCAGCACCTGATTTCTGAGGTTAACTATCTGTCCCATATATCATTAACAGTTATGATTTGTTGGAACAGAATTACTAAACTTAGATCTTTGCATGTTCTCTAAAGCTGTGGGATAGATGGACTTCCCCTTGTCCTGCTTGTGTGAAACATTCAGGATGGGAGAAAGCTAAGCTTCATTTTTAACTCTTTTCAGTTGATTCAAACAAATACAGATGCCTGATCATTACATAGTATGACACTGGAATAAACTATTCCTCCAATGTGTTGGTTTAAAATGTGCTGCATTTTGTTGTATGTATGTATGGCTATAGTGGCAAAAGTTGAATCAAACAAACTTCAATGCTGCTAACATGTGTACACCCATACCCTCTGCTAATTATTTATTCCAACTCCAAAACTCCAAGATCATACAATCCTCAGGAGAAAGGGCAAGTTCCCCAACCCTGGGGATTGTATGATCTCGCACAACTGTAACCATCTGTTTTTTTTTTTTTGAAAAAGTGAATCAACAAAACAAAGGTTGATTTAAACTTCAGTTGACCACTTGCAGGTAACTCAGAGAGACAGAGTGAAAGAGAAATAGAGAGAGACACCTTTGAGATTTCCCTACAGCTATACTCTGTTACAGAAGCTAATAACCATATTTATACATGCTCAAGCCATAAATGTTGTGTTTCTTTGAAAGTTTATTGTAGGTCCAAGTGAAAAAAGTAAATGAAATATAGCTTGTGGCAACAAAGTAAAAGGAAAGAGGGGGGATCTACCAGTGACATCTACCAGGGTAACCATATAGATGTACCTGTTATTCACTCCCTACCCCTACATTACAGCAGCTCTGTTACCTACCTGGAGAATGTTAGGAAAGTTATAAAATTCCCTCCTTTTGTGTTTTATATTGTCACAGTCACACCACTTCCTGCCTTTGTAAATGTCTTCAATTTACTCTTTAATAACATGCCATTATATATTTTTTTGGCAGGCTTAATGATCAAGTTTCTACACTTAGCTGCAAGCTGTGGTAAAAAAAAGTGTGAATGACTCACAAAAATTAAAACATTTGCATGCTACTAGAAGACTTTTAACACTTGATTTCCTCAGCTGTGGGTTTGTACTGCCTTCAGCTGGAATCTGTTGAGAACCTGAGTCATAATCTGCCAACTAGATGAATCAAACTCAAAAAAATATATCACCTGCAACTGTCAGTGCTCAAATCCATAAATCACTTTTCAGGTGAGCATACCCCCCATACCACCCATATGAAGGCAAAGCCCTCCACGTTCATCCTCCTTATGTGTACTAACACCATGGATGCCCAATAACAGATGAAAGAGAAACACCCAGTAAAAATTAACAAACAGTTCACACAGTTGGGATCTTGCAGTACATCTAACCAATACAAAAACTACAGGACCAGTAGATTCAAAGGCTGTGATTGGAAAGATTGTGTTCCTGGAATAACAATTCATCAAATGGTAGATCTTCTCTTTAGATGTCATGAGTAAATATTACCTTAATATGATATTATTTGATTCCTTTACTTGCCAAGCCCCCCCACCTTCTTATTGTAAATCTTACCTCAATGAGACATTTATGCAGGCCACCTCTTTTGGCATTGTTTTCTCATAGGTGGATGCCATGAAGAGTTTCTGTAGCTTTAAAGCCTGACATGCTAGCAAATGGACAAACTGGTCTATGATAGATCATGTGAGATGGTCCAAAAGTATGTGTCTAGAATGCTTGCCACAATGTGCATTCACAGGCCACTGAAGGCAAAGCTAAAAACCCATACAGTGGCTACATATTAGAGTTTACTTTGTTTATTTTGCACATGGGAAGGAAATGGGGTAACAGGACAGTCAGAAATGGGGAAGAGCAATGAGAAAAAAATGCACAGATGTACAAAGGGAAGCGAAAAGTGCCAGAGAGTGGTGGAAGGAGGGTGCTTTTTTGGAACAGGTACTGTTTTTTATATTTAGAGAAGAAGTGTAGAGGGGGGGATCAGGGGGTGATGTGACTTGAAAGGAAGGTATAGAGATAGCAGTAGAGTCAGATGCACAGACATATAACGCAGACACAGACTTACAGGGGAGATGCTGATAAACATGGGGTACACAAATAAAATAAGTAGGCAGGAAATGGGTAGACAGAGGTTGATGGGAAAGTCTAGCAAAAAAGCAGGCGAGGGTGAAAGACACACAAAGAAGGCAACACCATGATGGAGGACAGGGCAATGTTTCAACTATCTGCCAAGCTGCCTCTGCAGGGAGCTTACCTAGAAGTCTGTCATGTACATGACTGACATCATGTCTTGACTCTGACAGTGGTGCCCTGATGGTAAGGCATTGCAGCTATGTGAGTGTGCCAGTCACATGAGGATGCACTGCAGGAGCCAATCTGTGTCTTGAGCCACTGGTCCACCTTAGTCTTGACCAGATCCCATGCCTCCCATCTGATGACCTACAAAGACTCTTCTACCCCAATCCATGACAAGGACCCTTGCACCCCCCCTCCACACACACACTCTGGAAAAGCATCCCCAGAGGTCACTGGCAAAACATTCAAGTCACTTTTCACAGGATGATCACCATCCCTCTGCAGAGGGGATAACTGGGTAACTGCTGGAGACCCAGCAGTCAGTGAGGAGGCTAATGCAGTGCATTATGGCTGCCACCATACCTTGTCCTGCGCCATAGCTGACACTGAAGAACAAATGAAGATAAAAGGAGAGAAACACAAGACCAAAAGCAAAATAATAAAAAGAAGAAGATGATAGATAGAAAGAATGCACAAACAGCACTGGTCAGTATGATGTGATACACTTTCATGTGACAGGCCCCAGAAGGAGAAAAATTCAGTTATCAGAGCAATAGTGATATAAACTGGGGAACTCCTGTGATAGGAGCAATGAGTATCACTGTCAGATATGACTGGGCATACCCTTGTCACTGCTAGGCTGGGCAATGATGCAGACTATGGATGGTAATAGTGTGTTTGTAATGGACAATAAAGCAAAGGAGAAATAATTGCATTGTGCCAATGAAATGTACAACCCTGGGGAAAACAGCTGTATGTGTAGCTCTCATACATTGTGTAGCAAATGCAGGGATGCATGGCACTGATTGGCACAGTACCATATACAGCACTCCTAACAATAGCAATATGAATATACAATGGACAAGCAATTGCTGTGGTAATAGCACAAGTGGAAAATTTAGTGCTACAAAGTGTCATGACAGTTGTTATACCATGCTTTTCTAGGAATAACTGGCATTGTAAAGCATAGTGGCATGGGTATAAATGCATTGCAAAATAGTAGTCAAACAAGGGCAGTGAGCACCTATGCAGTGGTAATCATATACCTACGATGATGCATTGAATAATAAAATGCTAAAGTGCTATAGAGACAAAAACATTCTAACCACATTGGTACACCCAAGGCCAGTGCAGTGGGCATAAAGATGGAAATGTCAGGAATAAATGGCAAAAATAAGGTCAGCATCACATTTAAAATACATTTAAAACATGTATCAGTCATACAAGCAGTGAACTAATATGCAAAGGATAGATCTTAAGTTAAAGTAGAAGTCCCCAGTGCACTTAGTTTAATGCCTGGGGAGTCTGGACTGCCTTTTTTAGCAGGCAAGTAAGTCCTCGCAATATCCTCCTGTGGAAAAAAAAACAACATTAAAGAGTCCAGCATAATCCTTCATCTCATAAACATCCTATAAGTGTACAGTAAGGCCTACTGTAAGATGCCAAAGCATTTATTCATCCTTACTATAGTAGTCAGGTTGTCTCTCACTAACTCTTCTTTGCCAGAAAAGGTCAGGGTGGCTTTTCTTCAAGGGCTGGCACTGCTCACCATAATGGGTAATGCCTTTGTCATCACTTGCAGCCTTAGCAAGTGAGTATCAAGCATCACCTTTGTATAGGCAACCCTTATGTGCATCTCCAAGCAGGTGCTCCTGCTGGTGTAATGTAACAAACGACAGAAAACTTTGGGCTTCTTGTTAAATAGATCCTGCAGAATCTATAGCCAATTAGAAAGTTTAGTTCAGATTAAACATTGTAGCTGAGGCATGATGTCACATGTCATGGAAACCACATAGCACACATTGATGGGTAGTACAGTAGCATAAAGGCCATCTATGGCAGCAAGATGAATATGGTTAGTAATGTGGACCAGGATGACAGGGAATAACACTGGGGGTATGACTGGGTGTGTCCCTGATGGGTAGGGCAATGATACATATTATGAATGGTGATAGTGTACTTGTAATATAGCAATAGCCAACAACATGGGTGGGGTATATTAAAGATTTACCCACAGCTGGTGTGGTTTAAACACAAGGGTGAAGCCTGAGTGATTAAACAAAGACAACCGTGGCTAAATCTTCAGTATACCACACCACAGAGTCGGTTATTGCTATTATACAATGACATTATTTAACAAAACAATTACTTACTTTTCTTAAATAATGTAATTGCATGATGGCTCAGTGGTGTCCTTTTGCTTTCCTTGGATATCCCATTGCTTATTTGTTATGTACTGTGCATGCGTATGGGACTTTCATTCCCACATTTATGCAGTACATCAGTGCTGTGTAACTGGTGCTGTGTATAGGAAGCAATAAAGAAAGGAAGATCTCTGTTGCTTTTTTTTTTTTAATTAAAAAAAAAGATACTAAGACACTTCTAAGTTACAGGAGAGATGGGACATAGAAAATAACAGGGTAATCGGGTATGTTTCTCTAGTTTTGGATAACGTGCTTGATTATTCTTTTATTTTTGTTTGTCCCATCTCTCTTGTTGGCTTCAAGTGTCCAGTTTTGTAAATTTATTATTTTTTTGTTTAAATGAAAGAAAAGTGAAATTTTATGGCATATATTAATGGAAAAAAGTCTGGGCGACCAGACCTTTTTCCATTGGTATATGCTCGGATTTACAACCAGCACGCTGGTTGGGCTGACCAATTAGCATGCTGCTTTTTTAATATTAATAGACAATCAATCAATAAACCAAGGGAGAATAATCAAACTGTACAAATGAAATATACAACCCTGTGGAAATCAAACGTATGTGTACCTCTCACATACAATGAAGCAAATGCAGGGATACAGACACACTCACCCTGCATGACCTAAGTGCTCGAACATACCTTTGAAGCGTAGCTGGTAGGGTACTGCCCATGTAAATTACCCACCATGTGAAGTTATAGTAGCATGTTTTGGCTACCAGCAGTACACACCTTAAATGAGCACAGCGCACACGCACAAGGCAAATTGGACCTCATAACACAGAATAAGTCTGATAGCACATTACATTTTTTGAGCTATTTAGAGAATATCATACTATATTGCCACATTGGCATAATCACTGCATCATTAGCCTCTAAACAGTGTGATAAGCAATGCGGTTGCCATATTGTGAAAAATCTGTGCTAGAGAAATGGCTAAATTATGAAATCACAGCAGATTGCAGTATACAGAATTATAGGAAAATGTGTTGCAGACATGAATACAAGAACAGCCCCATCGTGTTTAGGTGCCTCACTTAGTTGTCACACTATGTTGATTGCTGTATATTAACTCTGAAGTGTCCTTTGCAGGGATGCGGCACACTATGTTGATGTCAGAGTAGCACACGTTTACAGCAAAGAGAAGAGGCAGTAAATATTGTAATGCTGGTGGGGGGCACACACCTAAACAGCAAAGTCACAGAATCAGGCAAACTGATTAGTGTTACCATGTGCAAAGACTATGCTATAAGCACTGAAGCACTAGACATTGTATCTGGACCACATGCTGACACGTAACACTGCCTGGCACAATGTTGCAACATTTCTGCAAATGTATTGCACAAGCCAGTACCTACCACAGGGATGGTGGGTTTAGAGCAGAATGTGTGATGTGTCTTTAAGAAGCATAGCAAGTGATGAACATGCACATATAAATAACAGGCACGTGTTGTACTGAGTGCCATTTTTAAAGTGCAGCCAGAGGTTAAGCATGTGAGAATGAATGTAGCTAGTTTGTATATATGTTACCTGAGCTAAATTTAATAAGCTTCAATCGTAATGTGTTTGTACATAATAAAGCTGCTTGAACAGAGCCCACAAAGACTCATCTATTACATCCTGACTAAAGGAGGTGGAGTAGCAATATATATATATATATATATATATATATATATATATATATATATATGTATATAACATACAGACCTCTAGGCTGGTCAAACAGTATGATGCAAAAGAAACACCCAGATGCAGTTAACAACTGACAAAATGGCTATTCAAATCATATAGTCCTCCAGCTCTGACTCAAGATGCTCACTACACTTATCTGGACCTCTTTGAATCTATCAAGATTCAGCCCTTTACCCTGATCCTGGGTGACTTTAACTATCCAACCACAGATTGGAAGAAATACTCATGCCAAAATACAAATGCCCAGCGATTCCTTGATTTCGTCAATTTAGATGCCTTAGACCAGTTTGTTGGCATCCCCACAAGAGGTGAAAATATCTCGGACTTGGTATTAACTAGCATGAGTAACCACTGCAGCATCTCAACACTGTCATCATCCCTGGTAAGATCCAACCACAAAGCAGCCACTTTCAAAGTCATCATCTCCCACAACCCCCTCCCCAGCTAGGGTCAAACAAAAAAACTTCTCCAAAGCTGATTACAACCTCCTGAGGGAAGGTGTAAACAGCTTCACAGTCCCCTCCCCCTCCATAGGAACCAGCACATTTGTCCAAACCTACACCAAAGTACTATATGAGCATTTATGTAGCTGCATGGAATCAGGAATACCAGACAGGATGAAATCATCCTGCTCAAGGAAGAGTAAACCTGTCTGGTGGACATCTACAATAAATAAACTCCATAATAAAAGGAAAAAAATTGCTGTCCAGGGCCAAGAAGGAACAGGTGTCTAATTGGAAGCAATCTCTCCATAACCTGAGCAAGTAAATAAGAGCACTAGTGAAATCCTACAAGGCAAACTTCGAGTCCAAACTGGCCACATCTACTAAAGACAATCATAAGGTTTTCTTCACATATGTCTGCAATCTCAAGGGAAGCACTCAGATCTGCTCTGAAATGGTGGTCAAGGGCACCACATACACAAACTCTGTTTGATATAGCCAACAAGCTGGCAGACAGGTTCAGTGAAAACTTCACTCCTCTGTCCCCCCATCAGTAAAACAGGACATACTCAGTACTGGGTCTATATCACATTATCGAAATTCCAAAATGTTGAACACCATAAGCTCAACCTTGGAATCTCAAAATGTGATATACTTGAACGCTTAAAACAGCAAATTTTTTCCAAGGAAAAAAAATTTGCTGTTCCGAGAATACACACACACACACACACACACACACACACACACACACACACACACACACACACACACACACACACACACAGCACAAGCACGCCAAAATACATAATCCACACATACACACTTCACAGAACCTTATACTAAACTGTACATACACTACTAGCTATGCACTTACCTTAACCCAACCCTAACCCTAAGGTCCCTAACTAATACACACTCACCTTACCCGCTCCCTAACCTTAAGGTTGCTAACTAATGCACACTCACCTTACCCACTCCCTAACCCTAAGGTCCCTAACTAACGCACACTCACCTTACCCGCTCCCTAACCCTAAGGTCTCTAACTATCGCACACTCACCTTACCCACTCCCTAACCCTAAGGTCCCTAATTATCGCACACTCACCTTACCTGCTCTCTAACCCTAACGTCCCTAACTATCACACACTCACCTTACCCGCTCCCTAACCCTAAAGTCCCTAACTATCGCACACTCACCTTACCCACTCCCTATCCCTAGGGTCCCTAACTATCACACACTCATCTTACCTCGGTCCATTCACACACTTACCTTAACCCGGTCCGTCACCTTTGCACCACAGTCAAGGATATAGCAAAGCCACAGAAATGGCCCACTGAATACTTTCCCTAGGAAAATATTCGGTGTTCTGCAGCTTTGCTATTTCAAACGTTCGCTGAATTGGGGTCGATATTATAACATTCAAAGTTTTAAGACTTCAATGTTATAATATAGACCCCTCAGTACCTGCCCCCCTCCCCTTATCTCTAGGGAGCAAGTCATCACTGCCCTCTCAAAGGCAAAAAATACAGCCTTCATGGGATCCAATAACATCCCAGGCTGCATCCTACATGAACTCAGGCAAGAACTTGCAGCACCATTAGGCATCCTATTCAACCAAAGTCTGAGTACCAGCTTCATCCCAGCTGAGTGAAAGACAGCTACTGTCATCACTTTGCACAAAGGAGGAGCATCTACTGATCCATAAAATTATAGACCCATCAGCCTAACTAGCCTGATTTGCAAGGCCACAGAGTGGGTTATCATGGACCTCATTAACAAGGACATTGGCAACCTCTAGACACTTGATCCCACACAGTTTGGTTTTGTCAAGGGGAGGTCATGCCTGTTAAAATTGGTCGACTTCTTTGAGACAGTCACCAAGGCCATAGATGAGGGGAAGATGATACACACCGCCTACCCACATTGACCTGGCCAAAGTCTTTGATACTATTCCCCATTCAGGTATAACAGACAAACTCTCTAAACTAGGCATCAATTCATATGTTACCATATGGGTCGCAAAGTGGATCACTGATAGAACCCATCTAGTCAAAATAGGGGAAGCCACCTCAAGTAGTAGACTTGTAACAAGCAGTGTACCCCAGGGATCGATCTTGGGGTGTCTGCTGTTTGGGATATACCTCTCGTAGGTGCAGGCCAAATATTGTGTTGGCTATGGCTGACCAAGTTTGCAGATGACTGCAAGCTGGGTGTTGTCATCAATTCTCCTAGTGATGTGGACATCCTCCAAGAGGGTCTCACCCAAACAAATGACTGCAGCCAGAAACATGGCCACAAACTGAGTGCCATAAAATGCATCATCATCTCTTCTGGGGAGAGTGACATCCCCACAAATTACCATATTGATAATAAGGTACAAAGCACGTAATCAGTTGTGAGGGACTTGGGCAACCAAGTTGATAGCAAACTGACTTTTGTCCACCATATTGCCTTTGTTGTATGGAAAGAATTCTATGTGGCCCATCTCATTAGTAAGGGTATCTCATCCAGGGACAAGGTGGTCATAACATCCATGTATTCTTCCCTTATAAAACCCATTATTGGGTACAGTGCTGCATTCGGCATGTACCTCACAATGCACATGCAGCAGCTGGAGAGATCACAGAGGTTCCTCACCTGGAGAATCCAGAGTCTCAAACATCTACCCTACACAGATACGTGAAAAGCCCTGTCCATCTACTCAGTCTCCTACAGACTCCTCAGAGATGCCCTCTGCTGGCATACAAAGCAATCTCAGACACCTCCCTGATGGGATTGCTGCATATCCGCAAGTGAAGCTCCACTTGAGTAACCCGCTTGTGTGACCTCAACCTGATCTGTGACATCAATAGTACTTGTTGGCGGGACAGATTTGTGTCCTAGAGGCTCCCACTTTTGTGGAATAGACTCCCTTTCCATGTAAAGCAGAGTATCTCATTAAACTTTTTTAAGTGCATCCAGGATAACTGGAAGGGGAACAGAAAATACACCCCTAGGATTCCACCTCTGTCCCTGCTGGACAGTGGCATAGGGTGCTGATTTGTTGGAACATGGTCTAAATTCTTGGCTAGGCTTGTAAGGGCCTCAGGGCCAATAGCCAAGTAGCTTTCTATGATCCTATGATCCTATGATAAGAGGTGATTTCTTGCTGTACAGCAATTTTAAGAGTGTTACAGTGCCCAAGAGACTTAATTTGCAAAGTTCAGTTATTCAGAGGCTCATTGTGCCATTGAGCAAAGTGACAAATACTGGCATAAATTTCTGGCATATGTGTGTGTATCCATACATATTTGCAAAACCCTTAACTGGTATGTGTTAATTTTTTTATTTATTTTATTTATTTTACATTTGTTGACCAGGCTTGTCCGACTGAGCTGTTAGCCCTTTCTCAATGGAGGCTCATGGAGAAAAGCTCCAGTACATAATACAATAAAAAGTTAACAAAAGCCATCTACAGAAAGATTTCAAGAGTTATTTACAAAACAAGGTTTTAAATGGTAGCAATAAAACAATCTCAGGAAAAATATATACAGTAGAGAAAAGCAATAAATTCATTATGTCATTTGTTGCTAACATGTGTTGACATAGAGGAGAGAAATGAGAGATAGATAGAATGAAGCCTGGACTAAGATGTTGATGGTTTATGGTTTTGAGTGCCAGGTATTAGACTAGTTAAGAAAGGTAGAGAGTGTTAACAAGTAGAAAGAGTGGAAGATGTATAAGTAGTGGGCAGATAATGGACTGCTTTTGGGATAAGGATAAGTTTATGGAGGGTGAGTACAGTGGCAAGACCAGTGTCTTTTTAAGTGTTCTTTGGTAGCTGCTTTGAATTGTTTAGTTGTTTTAGTGACCTAATTTGTAATGGGGTATGTAATATGGCAGATGGATTTCGAAAGCCCTCACCACTTGTATTTGATCAGAATATTGCAGAGAATTGGAGAATATTTGAGCAAGAATACAATATTTATGTACGCCGCCTATTCTGATAAAGATGCATGCACCAGGGCATTCATTCTGCTAAACCTAGCTGGGTCAGAGGCCATTGAAAGAGAACATTCATTTCTGTATGCATCAGCAGAATATGAGGGAGAAGGTGAAAATCGTCATATTGTTGTACATGCTGAATCAAGGGAAGACCCCGAGTGTCTGAAGCACAAATTCAGAGAAATGTGCAACCCCCAGACAAATGTTGCATTAGAGAAGCATTTGTTTTACACAAGAGATCAGAAACCAGCAGAAACTTTTGCAGTTTATATTACTGACCTGAGAAACAAAGCTAAAATGTGTCAGTTTGGTGACTTAAAAGATAAGTTAATAAAGGACATGCTTGTGTGTGGTATTAATAGTGCTGCTGTGAGGAAAATTTTGCTTAGTGACAGTGATTTAATGTTGAATAAAGCTGTTGAGATTTGTCAAATCCATGAAGTTACAGAAAGACACACAAGTATGCTTGCAATTGACAAGAACATGGCTTCAGCAAGCTCCAGAGCAAATATAGATAGCAGACAACATGTGGCAAACAGAGGCAGGCCTAAGCACATGACAGCCACAGCCCCTACTGGTTCGCTAGGGGAATAACGTAGTTTTCCAGCAAGTTCTAAGAAAGGAGCATGCTCAGTGCAGTACAAACGTGAGTCAGCAAAACCCAAATCCAGCTTTATTGTTAACTGTCGCAATTGTGGTGCCAATTGTGAGTCTAAAAGAGAAAAATGGTTAGCATTTGGTCAGCAATGCCTCAAGTGTAAAAAAATGGAGCAATTTTCAAAACTTTTGCAAATCAAGTAAGCCTCACACTGTTACAAAGAAGGGTCACTCACAAAGCGAGCTTATCATACAGAGAGCTGCAATTCTGCTTTCTATGTAGATGTTGTATCAGTAATTGGTGAAAGGGTTGATGCGGTGAATTTGATGGCAAAGAATGAAGTATTTTGCACTGTCCAGATCAATGATAAATCCACCATGCTCAAAGCAGACACTGGTTCAAAGTGTAATGTTATATCAACAGACACATTTGCTAAGGTGAGAACTAATGAACAACTCAATGTGGCTAATAGTGCGAAACGTGTTGTTTATGGAAGTGAAGAAATTCAACCTGAAGGCTCAGTACTGCTTTCATGTTATGTGGCCAAGAACTGTTGTAGCTTATTATTTTATGCATTCCGAAGACCTGTACAGTCATTATTGGGTCTCAGAGACAGTTTGAGAATGAATCTGCTTTCTTTTACCAAAGAAGTTCATCATATAACCACATATCCTAGTTCCATTTTTTCTGAAGCCATTTTCTCAGAGTATGCTGATGTTTTCAATGACAAGTTGGGCAAACTTCCAGTTGTATATTCTATGAAGTTAGACCCATAGGTCAGTGCAGAAGTCAGACCAGGGAGAAAAGTTCTAATAGCTATGCAAAATAAAGTCAAAGTTCAGGAGGATAAGATGGTGCAGCAAGGTGTCATTTGTCCAGTTACAGAACCAACTGAATGGGTGTTGTCCATTGTAGCAGCCCACAGGAAAGGCTCAGATGAAATCAGAATTTTATTGACCCATGAGATTAAAACAAAGCATTAAGGAGACTGCATCATCCAATGTGTACAGTTGAAGAGCTCGCAGCCCTAATACCAAATGCCACTGTTGTTTTCTGTCTTGGATGCAAAAAGTTCATTTTGGCATGTGATGCTTGATCAGACATCCTCATTACTGACCACTTTTGGTACCCCATTTATCAGATATAGATTCCTGAGGATGCTATTTGGAATAAATTCTGCAAGTGAAGTCTTTCAGCATGCAATGGAGCAAATGTTTTGGGGTTATCCTTGTGCCAAAATAGTAGATGATTTATTGGTTGGAGGCAATGGTGAAGCAGAGCATGATAGAAACCTTGTAAGAGTTTTAGACAGAGCACGTGAAGTGAACTTAAATCTCAATCCTCTAAAGTGCAAATTCAGTCTAACAGAAGTTATTTATGTAAGTCATTTATTTACTAGCACTGGCTTAAGACCAGACCTGTCTACGCAAGCATCTATTCTTGAGATATCAGTGCCAGATGATACTCAAGCTCTACAGCATTTCCTTGGGATGACCAACTATCTAGGCAAGTTTATACCACACTTCAGTGAGTTGACAGCACCTTTAAGAGAGCTAATGGGCAAAAATGGTCTTGGCTGGAAAAAGACCAGAAGGCATTTGAAGACCTTAAGCAGAAAATTGCTACCCCACCTACATTAAGATACTATGATATCGATAAACCAGTCACTTTTTCCTGTGATGCCTCAAAATGGGATCTTGGCATACTTATTCTCCAGGAAGGCAGATCAGTAGCCTATGCATCTAGAACACTTACCCAAACTGAGATGTAGTATGCTGAAATTGAGAAAGAACTTTTGGCAATGATATTTGCATGTTCAAAGTTTCATGATTATATCTATGGTTGAGCTATTCAGATGGAAACTGATCACCAACCTCTAGTTACTATTCTAAAGAAGCCTATTTAATCAGCTCCAGCAAGATTACAAAGAATGATGCTCAAACTGTAAAAGTACAACTTCAAAATGGTCTATACAAAACACAAACTTCTTTATCTGGCTGATACCTTATCTAGATCACCCAGAAATACAATGGAACAGTTTGACACAGAGAATTTTGACTTTGACATAATGGCAGTGCATAATTTTTTTACCATGAGACTTGATGAGCTGAGAGATCATACAAATACTGATAGTGGCAGGTAGTTGATGGTCTACTGAGCCAATGTCAATATTGGTAGAGAAGCAGTTGAAACCAGCTCTATGTAAAGCATCAGCTGTGCTTAAAGATACACCCCAATTTTTGAATGCTCTGTTTGATTCTATGGGTGCAAAGAATGTTACTGAAAGCTTTCTAATTGTAGCCCTTGACATCAACAACTTGTTTACCATTATTCCTAATGCCTATGGCATTCAAGCAGTTAAACAATTTCTGAGTAAACATAACATCTATGATGACAGCATGATACATACACTCTGCCTGCTACTACAACTGGTTCTGGAAAATAACAAATAACATCTTTATTTTTCAAGAGAAGATCTATTGACAGCGGTGGGGTGTTGCTATGGGAACACGCTGCGCCAATTCTTATGCAAACAGAGTACTTGGGCTATGGGAAGAAGAACACATTTTTAACAACAAGAATTTATGGAGAGACAAGATATTTTTCTATTGTAGGTTTGTTGACAACATCTTTTTTCTCTAGAAAGGTGATGCAATTGAACTTTGACAGTTTGTCTCATACTTGGAAAGTACCACCAGTTTTCTACACTTTACCTTGAATTAGCCAGATACAAAGAATGAATTTCTGGATGTTCAGGTTTTTATAGATGAGAATGGTCAAATTGGGACTACATTATATTGGAAATTATGCTGGAAAAACACATTGCTTAGTTTTGACAGCATGCATCTGCGACATACATTCTGCAATATAATTAAACGACAAGCATTGAGAACATCCAGACTAATCACTGATGATTCAAAACTTCACAGTCAGCTAGAATTGTAATCTCATAACTTTAAACAACGTGGCCATAATAAACAGTTAGTAAGTGACATTGTACGTGATGTTAAAAAGATGAGGAGAACAAAAGGCAAAACATTGTTTAGTAATACAGGCATGGCACTGGAAAAACTGAATAATGAAAGCAAGGAGCTCAATTTTTTGTTGACTGCTGCTTAAAGATACACCCCAATTTTTGAATGCTCTGTTTGATTCTATGGGTGCAAAGAATGTTACTGAAAGCTTTCTAATTGTAGCCCTTGACATCAACAACTTGTTTACCATTATTCCTAATGCCTATGGCATTCAAGCAGTTAAACAATTTCTGAGTAAACATAACATCTATGATGACAGCATGATACATACACTCTGCCTGCTACTACAACTGGTTCTGGAAAATAACAAATAACATCTTTATTTTTCAAGAGAAGATCTATTGACAGCGGTGGGGTGTTGCTATGGGAACACGCTGCGCCAATTCTTATGCAAACAGAGTACTTGGGCTATGGGAAGAAGAACACATTTTTAACAACAAGAATTTATGGAGAGACAAGATATTTTTCTATTGTAGGTTTGTTGACAACATCTTTTTTCTCTAGAAAGGTGATGCAATTGAACTTTGACAGTTTGTCTCATACTTGGAAAGTACCACCAGTTTTCTACACTTTACCTTGAATTAGCCAGATACAAAGAATGAATTTCTGGATGTTCAGGTTTTTATAGATGAGAATGGTCAAATTGGGACTACATTATATTGGAAATTATGCTGGAAAAACACATTGCTTAGTTTTGACAGCATGCATCTGCGACATACATTCTGCAATATAATTAAACGACAAGCATTGAGAACATCCAGACTAATCACTGATGATTCAAAACTTCACAGTCAGCTAGAATTGTAATCTCATAACTTTAAACAACGTGGCCATAATAAACAGTTAGTAAGTGACATTGTACGTGATGTTAAAAAGATGAGGAGAACAAAAGGCAAAACATTGTTTAGTAATACAGGCATGGCACTGGAAAAACTGAATAATGAAAGCAAGGAGCTGAATGTCAGTGCCAATGAAATTCAGCAGTGATATAAAAGGCATTTGTAATATTGTGAGAAACAACTGGAAAATCTTAGCCAACAATGATGAATGTAGACCGATAGTGGGCAACTTTCTTAAGTTTTTGTATAAAAGGAATAAAAATCTCAAGCAACTTCTGCACAATTCAACTAGTAGTCTTAATATAAAATTGGCTGTCAGTGAAAGGATCAGGACTTATTGTGGCTGGCAATGTAAGGCTTGCAAAGAGATATCTAAAAGTAACATGTTTATACACCCAATTACAGGGGTGAGATACCAACCTAGACTTTATGCTGACTGTTGCTCTGGCAATGTGATATATCTTGCCAAATGTGGATCCTGTACTTCATTTTATGTAGGTAAAATGAACAAAAGATTAAAAGACCATATACTGCAGCATCTAAGTGATATCAGACTTGGTAAAAATACCAGTGCTTTATATCAGCACAAGTTAAATAAACTTGAACACAATTTTACTTTTATGGCATTTTAGTTACGTAAACCAAATAAAAGAGGGGGTGATATACGAGATTGAACAGAAGTGGCAGAAGCCCATTGGATAGCAGATTTACAAGCTGATAAACCCCCGGGTTTGAATGGATATCTTCCCTTAAAACCCATTCTGAGAGAACGTAAGCTCAGACACTTAAATGGTTAATTCACTGTAAGCAAGAGCTCTGACAAAGAGGAAAGAGGTGTGGTGCAGTTACGAGTCTGTGATTGTTTAAGTGTTATTTAAAGTACTAAAACATATTTTGTACATTGATCTGATGAAGGAATTGTCCGAAAGCACTTATCTTTTATGTTTTACAATTAAATGTATGGTTTTAGCTGTCTTGATCCCTGTTGGTTTTTTTGCTGCTTATATTCACAGTATTCCTAAGGTTGAACATTCAGCAGAGACAGTTCCAACTACTAAGTCTAATTCTCAGTTTTATGTCACACTCTTTCGTTGCACTTTTAGACCTGGTGTGAAATACGCAACGACTTGAACATAAATGTCTATATGTACATAGTTCTGTATAAATGCATGACAAAAAAGCTATTTATATTATTTGCATGTCAACTGATATTCTCAGTGTCGCATGATGTATTTCTCAAAGAGGGAGGATGTAGAACAGAGTGTGTCATGTGTCTTTAAGAAGCATAACAAGTGATGAATGTACATATATAAATAGCGGGCATGTGTTGTACCTAGTACCATTTTGAAAGTGTGGCCAGAGAGTAAGCATGTGAGATAGAATGTAGCTAGTTTGTATATAAGTTACCTAAGTTAAAGTTAATAAGCTTCAATTGTAATGTGTTTGTACATAATAAAGTTGCTTGAACAGAACCCACAAAGACTCGCCTATTACATCCTGACAAGACGAGCAACAGTGGGGTCAGAGGAACAGTAAGTATCGTCCCCAACATGGATGATCTGATATACAAAACACACTGATTCATGTGTGTTTCCACAGGTGTAATGGAACTTTGTTGGTGCAAAAACAATGACAGCACTCTGATAAGTTTGGAGCACAAGAGACAGATGTTCTGCCGATGACCCTATGGACACATGGTAAGTATATCCCAACACAGGTAAGTCAGATAAACCCTTTAGGGACCATATAAGGTAGAAACTGGTACTGCAGATAAAAGCTGTAGGTTGAGAAAACTACACAGTGATGCAGGTGTATCAGAGGGTAACGGGCACAGTATTGCATTCAGGGAACAAGGCACAAGAGACAGACAATGGCAATTACAACACAGGGTTGCTTCCACAGCACACCCTCCATTCAATGAGACAGGTCAGTTCCTAATAACACTGAGAGAATACACCAACATGGCCTGGGTGTGAGAAAGAGATTGATCAGGAATGCCCAAGTCTCTGATGATGAATGACTTATCTGTATGACTCATGACTAGCATTATTCTGTACTCAGGATATCCTCAACAGACACTTGGGCACTTCTGACCACTCTCATATCTACAAACAGACACCATGTAGTGAATTGGCAGGTAATCCATTTGGTGTATGCATACTTTAGCAAATGTTTTACTATCAAGCAGGAACATTAGGGCTTCATCTCTGAACACCTCCAGCAAGGTTATGACTCCCCATGAATCTGGGGGAGGGTACACCAGGTGAGCTGTCTGACATTCCATTGAAAGCCATCACTGGCAAGTACTTCTACACAGTGTACTCACATACTGCATTTCTGTCATACAGGGACTTTGGGACAACAACTGATGCATCCTACACCAACAGGTATGTATGTGCTCATAGACTATATAAATTTGTGTCATGCAGCTACCTGTATGACGCATAGTTGATGGTGGATCACACAGGAATCAGCATTCACTTGGTTATGCTACTTGCATGATTTCACAGATTCCACTGGTAGTGGATCTGGAAGTATGGGTCTGTGTATGACTGAGGTAATCCCATCTGTGGAAGCTGACAATGATGGCACAGTGTACACAGCACTGTCAGAAAACACAGTATCATTCTCAACAGCACTACCAGTAGAGGAAATATTCCTCTCTCCATGGCAGAGGGGAATGCATATCACCAGTAAATTGACCGGTCAATGTGCATTCAATGTGCATTCCACACATGGTAAACAGGCAACTGAACAACAGCAATGTCTAAAGGATGGACAGCCTCCAAGGTAAACCCACATGGCACTGTTAAGAGATGTATGGACAGCTATTATTGACCACAGGAATGGATATTGCATGATATTGGTTCTAACCTAGACATCAGCCAACAAATTTGCAAGTGTGTAATCCAGACACAAGTGTACACTACTTTGACCATATCGGAGCTCTTCAGTATGTTCTATGGCCTGTGTGAAGACATCCATTATCTCCATAACTACCTCCAACAATTGCAAGGAGAGGCAGCCTGCTTGGCTGCCATTTATCCATTTCTGCAGCTGCTAATACACTGCAGGAAGTAGGAGTTATTTGCACACTGCATGGCAGCTTTGGACACATGCTTGACTCCACTTTTGCTTTCACCTCTGGCTGTGGCCATATAGACAAACATGGACAGCACTATTGTGGCTCCAGTGTGACCGCCACTGCTGATTATGGGTGCTGTGGGGAGAATAACTTTCTTCTGACTCCACCATCATATCAATCCATGTATGTGAAAGGTCCCATGGGCCTGTATGATGTTTGTCCAGCTCTACTGTAGGCCCATCTTGTGCATCACTCTGATTGTGATACATGTGCTGATCCCACTCATCGCAATCAGGATTCCATAGTTCCACACCAGCCCCCTTTCCACTAGATGCCTCCTCAGTTACACACACTCCCAATCACAAAGGCTAGAAAGCCAGTTGTCCCTAACAACTAAAGCTGCATTTAAGAGAACATGGCCATATTTTCACATACAGAGCATACATAGTGTAGTCTGCCCTGGCATGCATGCCTCCAATGCTGCATCTCTTTGGACAGCTGCCTTACCGGGTTAGTATTGCATTCCTAGACACTCTACACCATCACCTGAGGATGTTGTTCCTGACACCACAAAACATTCTAGCCATGTATGGGCTTATCACAGGCATTACCTGTGACCTTTCCACCTTTATTAGTGTTAGTGTTCAATATCACCTTGCCTTCTGACCTGTGCAAATGATGATGACTGTTGACTACTCACTTCTTGGCTCATGTGGGTAACATAATATGGGATACACAATGGGAGTATAAATGCATGCATCACTTTTGTTGTGTTTGTCATGTTATGGCTTGTAGTTGTAGACTAAACATCGGCTCTTTGCCATGATATATTGTACCTGCCTCTGCCTCACATCAGAGCCTGCAGAAGCCTCATCCTTCCCTGACTCCTTGCCACATTCCTCTTCTGCTTCTGGCACAACAGCAACAGACATTTCTTTGTCTTTCCCTTGTTGTAGGTGTTTACATATCATTAATGGAACTAGCTTGCTATGTGTCACTAGAGTGTTTTTCAGTACACCACCACATGTATCCAGGCAGCAAAAGAGCGACTTCAGCACTTTGGCACATATTTGATGATGCTTGATACCTGTGCCAGTACAGTTTTTGTACTTCTTTCTACCTCTTTCTAGGGGCTAAGGACAAGGGCCATCAGCCATGGCTCCAGTACATATGCAGCATCACCTGCAACACACAACAGCAAACACCAGGGAATGTTGTATTTAGGAAGCAGTTGTCCTTTAAGTTTATAGAAACCAGTTAAATGAACTGATGTAGTTTAGAAATATTTTCTTTCCAGCAAAATAAATTATTCAAATACTGTTTCAATGGACCCAAACTACGGGATTTATTCTAGCATCAAACTCATATTTGTTGATCTATTGCACATCTGTCGTTGATCCATTTTACTCATTTTGCCACTGTGCTATGTTGATTGACATAAAATGGAGCAAATGATGCCCCAGTGCTCTTCCTCTGACATGCAGGAAAAGGTGACCATAAGAACAAAATAAGTTTTAGGCCACTTTAATCAACCGCACTATGAACAATGACAATGGTTCAGAACAGTAACTATAATGTTTTATTGTATGCACAATTGTCTTTTAACTCCCGATCAGAGTGTGTTAACAGAAAGAAAAATTAAGTTTAAAGTACTCTTTATGACAGCCTGAGTATTATAGATAACTTTTTGTTAGAAATATTAGGTAGTGTACAGTAAGGAGGGCTTTTAGTAATTCTATCCTGCATGGCCATATGTATGTGCATGTTTCCTGGTAAAACTACCATATACGGAGAACACAGATCTCTTCCTCATAAAATGTATCACTCATTGTTTAAATAGTTCTTATATGTTGTTTGTCTTTCGGATTTTTCCCGGTAAGGGGTCGCCACAGCGGAACTCCGGTCCGCTAATGATTGGCAGCAGATTTTTACGAAACACCGAGGTGCCAGCTCGATGCCCAACCTTCAACGAAGGCACGCCCATTTATGCACGCATGTCTTTCGAATGCTACCCAACTGCAGGGAGGACATGCAGACTCCACACAGAAGGCACTCCCAAGCCACGCCGAGAATTGAACAGGAGAACCTCTTGCTGTGAGGTAACAACGCTACCACCATACCACCGCGGCAAATCAAATAGCTCTTATATGTAATATGTGCTATTTTTGGATACCTTGACATCCTCATTATCAGCGACTTTATATATTTATACATGAATATATATCATATGTGCATGTGTCTGTGTCTGTGTGTGTGTGTGTGTGTGTGTGTGTGTGTGTGTGTGTGTGTGTGTGTGTGTGTGTGTGTGTGTGTGTGTGTGTGTGTGTGTGTGTGTGTGTGTGTGTGTGTGTGTGTGTGTGTGTGTGTGTGTGTATGTGTGCGTGTGTGTGTGTGTGTGTTTGTATGCATGCATGTACTGACCACTGGTAACAGAATATCACTGCAAGTAACCTAGAAACTTGTTCTTGACCTTCTTGAGCAATAATTCCAGCTGTTGTGGCCATAACCCAATGACAGATACTAGATAGTTCTGCCTTTATTTACCTGTCGTTCTAATGCATATCCTTTTTGCTTAGGTTATGGAATTTAGTTCAAAAGAGCATGCACTTCATAAATGTTTGCACCACTAGGGAACTGGGAATATTTTTCTTATAACAAACCTGATATTTGTAAAAGCATTTACTAGTAGATCCCTTTATGTCATGTGACTAATGCAAATAACAAGAATACTGTTTAACAGAATGCTGCCAATACATGATATACTAAAATCAAAGTTTTATGTTTTTTTCCTATGTAAGTATCTCCACTCCATGAGAGAGCATTTTCAGTGGCTGGGCCAGGATTTCTCCGACTCCAGGAAAAGGCTTCGGACCTTCCTTAAGTTACCCCAGAACAGGCCTTTAGCCATTCCCCCTGTGTTACATGTATTGGATGATGTGTACTCAGACTCCAGTACTTCTCATGATTCTCTCCCTCCTGCTCCTGTCAAGCCAGACAGATATTACAGGGTTCCTGAAACTCATAAGCATCTCTTTAAGGCCCACTCTGTTGATCTAGAAACTATTTCTCAGGTGCCCAAAGGAGTGGCCACTTACACGACCAAGAATCCTTTGCCCGCAGACAGGGAATCTAGGTCCCTGGAGAGGTGGGGTAAGGAAGTTTATACCTCTACCACCCTTGCCATGAGGGCTCTTAACTGTCTTTTTCATATGTTTCAGTATCAAGATTTTCTGATGGATGATTTGCAGAAAAAGTTAGCCTCTCCTGAGCCTTTAGATAGAAAGGCTTTGCAGGATTTGGTTCATAATACATAGCAGGTTAGCAATCATTTTCTTCAGTGTGGTTATGATGCATTGGAAGCTTCA
This sequence comes from Protopterus annectens, assembly GCF_019279795.1. NCBI lineage: Eukaryota > Metazoa > Chordata > Ceratodontiformes > Protopteridae > Protopterus > Protopterus annectens. The sequence goes on from NC_056746.1 coordinate 1,125,667,892, forward strand.
TGTAGGGCAGCTATGACAGGTGCCGTCATACGTAGATATGCTTGGTTGAAAGAACAGTCATTGCCAGATCATGTTAAAGTAAAGCTTCTAGATGCGCCTCTGGAAAAAGACAAGCTATTTGGTGCTAATGCACAAGGTGTGTTGAAATCAATTGAGGAAAAGGCTAAATCAGTACAAACAGTCAAAGATTTCCTCCAGGTTCAGCCACCAAGGTTCAGCAGGAATTGGCCTTCGAAGAATTGGTCCTTTCCAGACACTGACAAGTTTCAAAGGGGAAAAAGCAGGCGTGCTCGAGGTAGAGGGCAATACCGAGGCTCCTACAGGGGCCGCCAATGGCAACCAACTAATCAGAGAAGTGGCGCAGGGACTCCCACTGCTCCACAGGGACAATCACAATGACTTGACTTTGACACCGCCGACCAAGGCTCAAAGAGAAGCTCCTTTAGGCGGAAAGTTATCCTTAATTTCAAAAAATCGGCACATTTTTACAAAGGACGGATGGATTTTGAACATAATAGACAAAGGTTACAGGTTCCACTTCCATACCTTACCAACAAGACAAGGCATGCCAAACCTGCCACACAATCAAAGGGCAGAGGCATTCATACAAGTTTCAAAGCTGCTACAAATCAAAGTAACAGAAAAGGTTCCTCCTCAGGAACAAGGCCAGGGATTCTACTCAAGACTGTTCCTTGTTCCAAGAAAAGAAAAGCAATGGAGACCTATACTGGACTTGTCTGCTCTAAACACCTTTCTCATTGTGCCAAAATTCAAAATGCTGATGTTACAGCAACTTCTTCCCATGCTGGGCAAGGGGTCTTGGCTGGTTACTCTGGACCTCAAGGAGGCATACCTGCATGTCTCAGTCAGACACAGTTGCAGAAGATACCTCAGATTTCTTGCAGGGTCAGAGCATTATCAATTCTCAGCATTGCCGTTTGGCTTATCTACTGCGCCCAGAGTATTCACGAAATGCCTGGCATCAGTAATTGCACATTGCAGACTCCAGGGGATACAAATTTACCCTTACCTGGACGACTGCCTTATACAAGTGGACAGCAAACAAGCCTTGATAAGAAACTTGGACTATGTCATACACTTACTACAGGCTTTGGGATACACAGTCAACATTCAAAAATCAAGACTACTGCCATCCCAACAAATAATTTTTTTAGGAGCCAAACTGGACACAAACTCTCAAATGGCTTTCCTTACGGAAGAAAAACAAGAACAATTACCAGATTACTTCAAAAGCCTAGCAAAGCTCACCTGGATGACTGCAAGGAAAATCCTGCAGGCCCTGGGTTTCATGGCATCTTGCATTCTTCTGATTCCACTGGCAAGACTACACATGAGAAAACTACAATGGTACCTAAAAAGTTTATGGTCTCAACACAGCCACAACTTAGAAGAAATTATACCATTCATTCCATGTCTTCAAAAGGAATTTTTGTGGTGGGCACAAGCAAGTCAATTAAACAAAGGCATGTCTTTCAACAAACCTCAAGCAAGTCAAACCATTACAACAGACGCCTCATATCATGGATGGGGGGTGCACATGGAGGGCAGATGCATGCAAGGGCAATGGGCTCACCGGGAAATGCATCTGCACATCAATCAAAAAGAGATGTTGGCAGTGATTCATGCAATCGAGGCCTTCGGAAAATTTCTTCAGCAAGGTCATCTGCTAATAAAGACAGACAACACCACTGTCATGTGGTACATAAACAAACAGGGAGGCACTCATTCTTCCTCCCTCTGCAGACTAACAATGGCTTTTTGGGAAAAGGCCCTGAAACTGAACTTACAGTTGCATTCCCAGTTTGTTCCAGGCAAGGACAATGTTCTGGCGGACAGTCTAAGCAGAAACATTTTGGACCGGCACGAATGGATGCTGCATCCAGACATTTTTTCACAAATAACTCATGCGTGGGGAAGGCCAGACATAGATCTCTTTGCCTCTCACCTCAATCATCATCTGAAGAAGTTCTGTTCAAGGACACACCATCCTCAAGCCTGGAGAATGGATGCTCTCTCCTTCAGCTGGAATTCTCTGGCAACCTACGCATTCCCACCTCTACCATTAATGACCAAGGTGTTACTGAAGATCAAAGCAGAGCAACTGAAAGGTATTTTGATAGCTCCAGACTGGCCAAGGCAGCACTGGTATCCATTGCTAAGGAGCATATCTCACACCAAGCCGTGGCCCCTGCCTCAATGGCCTCTGCTTCTAACTCAGCACAATTACAGGACTGTTCATCCCAACCTGCAAACATTGCAGCTGACAGCTTGGAGGGTTCCATGACTTCTACCCATATCTCTCTCTCCAAAAAAGTTCAAGAGATCCTACTGGAAGCACGCAGACCTTCCACCAGAAAAACTTATTTAGCCAAATGGAAGAGATTCATCACCTGGAATGCCAACAAGGGTCAGGATGTATCAGTAATAAACATGCCACAGATACTAGAATACTTGGCAGAAATGCTTCATAGTGGCCTTTCATATTCTTCCATAAAAATACATGTTTCAGCAATCTCAGCAAAATACAACTGTGATCCAACTGTGTTTTCACATCCTTTGCTAAGACAGTTTCTAAGAGGGATAAAGAATATCAAACCTCCCAGGAAACCACCAGTGCCTGCATGGGACCTCAACTTCGTCTGGGAAAAATTAACTCTTCCTCCTTTTGAGCCAGCAGCATCTTCAGAGATGCAATTTCTCTCCTGGAAAACAGTTTTCCTGTTGGCAGTTACCTCAGCAAGAAGAGTCTCGGAGATACAGTCCCTCATGGCAGTACCTCCATTCCTCATTTTTCATCAGGACAGAGTTTCTTTAAGAACCAATCCTTCATTCATGCCAAAAGTGATATCCAGGGTGTCTCTAAATCAAGCAATTCACCTGCCTACTTTCTTTCCCAATCCTCAAAATAAGGGAGAAAAGCTGCTGCACACTTTGGACATACACAGACAATTACGCTACTACTTGGACAGAACAAAGGCCAGCAGAAAGTCTGACCAACTGTTTGTAGCTTACGCTGCTGGAATGCAAGGAAAGGCAATTTCCAAACAAACAATTTCAAAATGGATTGGACACTGCATCAGATTCTGTTATTCTTTCCATGGAAATGGTGTGCCAGCCAATATCAGGCCACACTCCACCAGAGCTATAGCTTTCTAAGAGGGGTGGCTACAAAGGACATTCTAGAAGCTGCTACATGGAGCTCCGTGCATACATTTTCCAAACACTACAACCTGCCTTTATACTCCAGATCCCGAGCAGGCTTTGCTTCGGCAGTCCTGCAGGGTATTTTAGCTACACCATCTTTTTCTTAGATCCTACCACCCCCAGCTTGGCTATGGTATTCTACCCATATGTCAGGACTGCAGTTGCATTCTTGAAGGACATAGTACAGTTTTGTACCTACCATAAATGTAGATGTCCGATAGATATGCAACTGCAGTCAGGTTTACCCTCCCTCCTACCCCTCAGTAATTTACCTTTTTGGGTCCACTACCCCTTTTCCAACTTAGCTGGGGATAGCTTTTATGGTGTATCTGTTTATTACTATTATGCATGTCTGGAATTTTATGCATTCTCTAAATTTAGCCTTCCTTGGAGGGCACCTGGCATCTGGGGCAAGAAACACTGAAGAAGATGGCGTCGGCTGATGATTTTATACCCCAGCCGCTCTGACGTCAGGGAAGAAGTGACAACAGCCGACGCCGGACCCAGACTTTGGAATCCGGCTGACCGAGGGGCTGCCTGAGGCAGGACAACCCATATGTCAGTACTGCAGTTGCATATCTATCGGACATCTACATTTATGGTAGGTACAAAACTGTACTTTTCTCCACATAATATGTTTATCTTCAATAGTTAAGTAGTGGGGGCATGGCCAAGATGTCAGAGTGAGTGCAGCAGTTTTTTGTTGCTCTTTCTGACAGGATTTATTTGGAATTCTTTGAAGTACATTGGGAAAAACTACCTATAAATATTCTCTTTATCACTGTGGATTACTTGAGGAAGAAAAAGTAACAATTTTCAGTGATTTTTCTCACAAAATTCCTGTCAGAATATTAGCAGCTGTATACAGATACTTGAAATATGAGTCATTCAAAGTCATCAGCTCAAGACAGCTCTATGAAAAAAGAACTGCAGACCATAATTACAAGTATACAAGACTTTTCTACTAAAATGGACAATCTAGAAAACATCATGGAAAATATGAAAAAAGAGAGTAAAAAGCAAATTCAAGATTTAAAGGAAATTATTTCAAAACACTCAGATCAAAAAACCAACATAGAAGAATCTTTAAATGACATAGATGGAAGACAGATAGAGAATGACAGTCAAATAAATTTCCTATTGAAGCAAAACAACTTATTAATTGAAAAAGTGGAAGATCTGGAATCAAGGTCAAGGAGGAACAACATTAGAATTTATCGAGTTCCTGAAAAGACAGAGGGAAATAATATGATTCTTTTCCTGAATAATTGGTTACCTAAAGTACTAAACCTTCTGGAGTCACTTTATTGTGGAATTGAAAGGGCTCATAGGTCTTTATCAAATCCTTCTGTATCAAAAAATCCAACTTCAGTAAGATCCATCATAGTTAAGTTTTTGTCAACACAGGATAAAGATCTGGTGTTAAAAACTGCCTGGATGAAGAGCCCCATTCAAGAAAATGGAAGTTATTAGATTTGATAATGATTATACATTTGTGACAATAGCAAAGAGAAAGGCATGTATTCCCCTCATTAAAGACCTTAAAAAAGCCGAAATAAAAGCCCAAATACTCTTCCCTGCTAGATTAAAAGTCACACTTCCAGATGGTCAGAAAATCTTTAATAATATTGAAGAAACAACAGAATTTGTCAAAAAACATAACTTACTGGACAAAATTGAAGATATGGAACTTTCTACTCCCAGTCTAAAGAGGCAAGCTACTAATGGCAAAATAACAGCAAATGATAAATCCACAAAAAAAGCTTAAAGGGAAGTAAAGCATACGTTTCTAATTTCCAGCAGTTATTCTTCTTTGTGAATAGGACAAATAGTGCAAAATATAAGGTAAGATTTTAAAATAAATATTTACAACTATATATAACTCTTCATCCTCCTTTTATAGTAGTTACTCATTATTATATAGGTAATTTCTTTATGCCATTTCTCCTTCCTTTGCTATAAGGTTTTATCCCCTATATAGAGTAAAACATAAATAAAAACAAATGGTTTATAAGCATATAAGATCCTGTCATAATCTTACAAGATCGTGATTCAATGTTTTATTTAAATTAGTGGTGTGCTGAGTGCAGTTAGAATAATAAGCTTCCGTTTAGAAATAGTTTATGTGTCTTTGTTCTGTAACCTTAATGTATTAAATAAATCTGCAGTAGCTTTAAATGTTTGAACGGGGACTGCGGACACCTACACAGTCTGTCAGAATGCTTTATGGGCTTTAGACTGATTAAATGGAGAGCATTGTGTGTTTTCTTCTATTTTCTTTGTATTTATTAAATTAACTATGAGAGATGTTTTGGGGAGAGAGAGAGAGAGAGTGCTTTCTAAAGAAGGGCAGTGTGTGATTTTAAAGGAAAAAATTAATAGCCGCATAGTGTTGCCCTGTTTAACCTGTTTTTCTATTTTACATGCTTTTTTACAACTCACGAGTGCACGAAAGCTAGGAAAGCCAAAAATAACTGAAAAATGCTATACTTACCTTGTGCATGCAGTTCATATTTGAATACAAAGCTTCAAGAGAACCAAATCACAAGCTATTCATTGCTCCATGGTTTTGAGACTGGCGCTCTTTGTAAGAACTTCTAGTGATGACGTAATTGTTCTCTGAGCTCCGGTCACACATAAGAAACAACTGCGACAGATGATAAGGTCGTAGCAAGGATGTTTTGCTGCTGAGACATTTAAAATGCTCTTCAAAGTAGTTCTTTGACTGTAGGTTTATAATTTCCTAACAAAATGAATGTTTATTAGTTGTTCTTGATGCCGGAGACTAGAATTAACAACATATATACTGGAAACTGTTGTAGTTGCAGTTTAATTCAGTATTCAAGGCACAACTATCACTCATTGCTTCTTAGCATTGTTTGGAATTGTTTGTTTTTTAAACTTATTAATAGTGTGATATACATGTTTAGTCATAAGGTGAACACTGATTAATTATATGTAGAAATAAAATAACTTGCAAACGAAGAGTAAAATTGCACATGAAGAGAAAATTAACATTTCTCTATACATAACACAGATACTTTAGCTATAATGCAGCTTCACTAGATATTTAATGTAAGGTAAATGTAGCTGACTGAAGAAAAGGTTGGAAAACATTGAAATAGTGCATTCCTTTATAAGTTACAGATAGTTTTTTTAAAAAAAATGACAGGTGTAATATTGTCACATGTTAATAAGCTGAGGTAAACACAGCTATCTGACACATAAACATCTAAAGGTTTTAACTAAAAGAAATTGCAAAGAGAATATTACCGATATTTCTCCATAAGTTACTTATGGGGAATCATACTTGAAAGTCCCTTCACGCATGTGTTTTATATCTCATCCCCAAGAGTCCTAGTTTAAACATATCTCTTTTCATGTGAGCGCTGATATATTAGGAATGTTATTTGGATGATAGGAAATTGCTTATTATTTTCATGGATAATTCGCATCCAGGCATCCCTAAAATATAGAAGGATACAGTAAAGTAAGTTGATTGCATAGTTTACATAGTACTAATAATTGATTTTAAGCAAGTACAGAATACAATAGTAAGTGTTGAATGAACAAAACAAAAAGCTGTTTAAGGTATAACACATATCTAATTTCTTTACAAGCAGCAAACACATGTATTATCTGATCATTATGCTAAAGATGCCATCATATAATTAATAACTAACATAGGCAATGTTGATCTGTGCTTTTGCTAATAGTGATATTGATAACAGTGAGGACTTGAATGAATACACTTCTGAAATATCAATGTTAGAAAGTTGTATAAATAGCTTATTAGTGGAACAAAAGGGGATGAATGAGATGGAGAAGGGTGTTTAAATAAAGTAAGTTTATCACATTAAATAAACTTAAAACACTCGCAATAGTTTAATAGCATAAATTTCAAAATATTGGTCATATTTTGCTTAGATCATATACATATAGCCCATAAACAAAATGTATAGAAGGAATAGTTGAGAGGGGAATGGGTGATAGAAGAAGAATGGAGAAGGTTTTCATGCTTTAAATATATAAATATATATTTAATACGTAGTGTCATTTCAAATCATATACTTAAACTGGATGTACACTCTTTATTCACAGTTTAATCTATACTAGGAAAATAATATCTTTTTCATCTTAATGAAAGATTCTGATCTCTTATATTGCTTTTGAAGTTAAGTTTACATATGTTGGTTTACGAGAACATAATCCTGCTACTTTAACATAGAGATGTTTGCAAACATGAATATTTATTGCATGACTAATTTTTATTTGTAGTTTGTAAAATACTTAATATTTCATCATATATCTTAAGATGTTTTGCGCTTTAATAGCTAAACATAATGCTACATAATATTGAATAAGTCTAACTGTATACCTAATTATAAGAGGACAGAAGCAGCAATATTAAGGTTGATTGTTTGTAGTAGTTAGTGGTGGTAGCTAAGATGATGTTTTCATCAAGCCAGGAAATTAGGTTTCCATGTTTAGTTTTGTATATAGTTATTTATGTTATGATTTTCTTATTTTTATTTACTTGCTCATAACTAAATTCAGTAGATATATCTGTATCATTCTAAATGTTCTCTTATAAATGTATGTCTTTAAATGTCAATGGCCTTAATAACCCTATCAAAAGAGGGAGTATAGCTAGATATTTGAAACTGAATAAAGTAGATATAGGGTTTTTTACAGGAAACGCATATTGTTGGAAGGGATATAGATAAACTATCTTTTAATGGTTATATGGTTTTTGTAGAATCCCACTACCAAACCATGAGAAGAGGCACGATGATACTATGGAGAAAAACATTACCAATGCCTAAAGTCATTGATACTTACTCAGACAAGAATGGCATGTTATGCCTGGCAGTTCTGGAGATAAACAAAAGATATGTAACTCTTGTAAATTCTTACTGGATACCTGGTTTTGGAGCAGTTATAGCAAAAAATCATCTAGAGTTAATAATTTCCAAATCCAAAGGAGAAATAATACACGCAGGAGATTTCAATTGCCTTCCCACTGAAAAAGATACTACTAAAAATGATAAATTTAGAATTTCCCCTGCAGCTAAAAAGTTAAAGAATTTTATCAATGTATTATGTCTTAGGGATATATATGATTTAAAAGAAATACACTTGTTAGATTACACCCATTATTCGTATAGGTATGGTACACAAACAATAATTGATAAAGTACTAGTTACTAACAATATATTTTCTAAGGTCCAAGAAGTGCTAATTAGTTCATGCCCATTATCAGATCATAATGCCTTATTTGTTAAGGTTAATATCATGCCTAAAGACTTAACATGGCAAAGATTACCTGTCTACATTACTACACTTAATGGTTTTAAAGAATGGCTTCTTGGTGAAATAAAATTATTTCTAGACATCAGTAATAATAACAAAACTTCAAAGGTTATACTTTATGATTCACTAAAATCTTATTTATATGGTAAGATCAAAAATTGGTATCTAAACAAAAGAAAACAATGGGAAATGAATTAATACAAATACAATTAAAAATAGACGGGATAAGGAAAAGTTTAAACACCAAGGACATAAAAATTAATTCTGAACTTAAAACATTAAATACTAGATATGCAGAAATTGTAAATCATAAAGTGTCAATAAATCTAGAAAAATTCAAAATTCAAAATTCAATCTTATTCAGTGAACCCCAAAAATGTACATAGGTTGGCAGTTAAAGCAAAACATTTAGCTAGACTTAGTCATATAAAATAAATTACTGATACTACAGGAATTAAAATAAGACATGTAATGGAACACAAAGAAATTCTGGAGGTCTCCAGATTATATTATGAGAAGTTAAATAATACAAATAGTGACTCTGTAAACAATATGCTTAAGTGTAATTTTTTGAATGAAAATATCAACAGAAGAGTAACAAAGGAACAAAATGCTAATTTGCTCAAACTAATAACATTAAAAGAAATTAAAGAATGCATTTGAAATCTTAAAAACAATAAGGCACCTGGATTAGATGGGATTATAGGAGAAATATATAAGTTGTTTCCAGAGGACACCTTAAAGACTTTAGAGGCAGCCTTTGAAGAATTTAGGAAAAATAAAAATATATTTCCTTCATGGAAGTATGCTATAATATCTCCCATTCTAAAGCAAGATAAATACCCTAAATTAGTATCATCATATCGACCTATATCTCTGCTAAATGTAGATTATAAAAGTTTTACCTCTATACTTACTAAAAGATTGAATCAATTCATCCCCAAAATAATAGCAGATGACCAAACAGGTTTTATTTTGAATAGGAAAGTTTAGGACAATGTCATCAGACTTTTAACCCTAATAGACGTTGCGAATAAAAAGAAAAAAGAACTATCAATTATTAGTTTAGATATAGAGAAGGCATTTGATTCTTTATCTTGGACATACCTATTTAAAGTCTTGGAAGCATTCAATTTCTCCACAGATTTCATAGAACTAATAAATAGCTTTGTCATATATTAAAATTGGGGCTTTTTTATCTAATAAAATTCAAATACTAAAAAGAACTAAGCAAGGTTGTCCTCTGTCACCTTTGTTATTTGCATTGTCAGTAGAACCATTTACAAATTACATAAGAAATAATAACAACATAAATAGCTTTATTGTTAATTCAAATTATGCTTCTAAAATACAATTATTTGCTGATGATATAATATTAACCATAGGAAATCTAGATTAAAATTGGGGCTTTTTTATCTAATAAAATTCAAATACTAAAAAGAACTAAGCAAGGTTGTCCTCTGTCACCTTTGTTATTTGCATTGTCAGTAGAACCATTTACAAATTACATAAGAAATAATAACAACATAAATAGCTTTATTGTTAATTCAAATTATGCTTCTAAAATACAATTATTTGCTGACGATATAATATTAACCATAGGAAATCTAGATTCCTCAATAACACATATCACAGCAGCTATAGGGCATTTTGAGAAATTTTCAGGTTTAAAATTTAACAGCAATAAATCTGAAACATTATTAGTAAATAAAAAAGTAAGTTTTGAATGGAGAAAACACAGTAATTTTAGTTGGGGAAATGACACTCTTAAGTATCTAGGTGTGTATATAAAACCTAATTGGAAAGAAATCATACAAGTCAATTATAGAAATTTGTTAGGTATAATCAAAGAGTATACAAACAAATGGAATAAAATGTGCTTTACTTTTGAAGAAAAGTTAACATTAATAAAAATGTGTATTCTCCCAAAAATGTTGTTCCTTATTCAAACCATAATTATTAGCCCTCCAAAAAAAATAATAAAACAGCTCAATTCACTTCTAATTAAGTTTTTATGGTTCCCACAAAAACCGAGAATAAAGTACGATTGGCACAATAGAGATTGGGAAAAAGGTGGAATTGCATTCCCAAACTTAGAACTCTATGCTGAATCAGTTATAATTCATATCATAAGTAAGTGGATAAGTAACAAATATACTTCAAGCTGGAAAAATCTACACATTAATATTCTACTATCCAATGCTGATGAAGCAATAAACAATGACATTTTTACTGAAAATAACAACATTTTTTAGCAGTGAAGGACTCGGTATATAAAGAAAATAAATATGAGAAGCTACCACATTGTATTAGCTATATACTAAACAATTTTAGGGAAATTATAAACAGAAACTGCATAACAAGACATTTTCAATATTAATGTTCCCAATGGCACTCACAAAGAATTGTCTAGACTCTTTTAATATGAATAAAATAATGGAAATGAAAGGCAATGGACTAAATTACTGGCACCAGTTCCTAAGTACAAATAATATTCATGACACTACAAGCCTTTTAGCAAGGTATAACACAAATCAAGATAATTGGTTAAAATTCAAATTTTCAGGGAACATCTAATAAAGGAATTTAAAATGAGCCAAGTGACTAATAATTTATTGCAGCCTAAAATAATCTTTCTTTTATGTGAATTAAATTCATCACAATTTAACATGGGGTTCTCTTTATCTAAGATTTACAAGACATTAAGAGCTGACTTAAAACAACCTGAAGACTCTTTATGGAGTTATATAGAAAGTATGAACAGATTTAATTTTTCCAAAAATGATAAATTATTAACACTCAGGTCAATCAATCATACAACATCATCTCCATATTGGGAAATATTTACATGGAAATTTTTACACAGGAGTTTCTTTACCCCACAGAAAATTGCTATAATATCAAGTAAAACTAGTCACAATTGTTGGAGATGTGATGAGAGTCTCTGTGCTGATTAGGTACACATGTTCCTTGAATGCAGAGTGATTGTCCCATTTTGGCAGAAATTTAAAGACTTTATGAAGGCATTGTGGACTGACAAGTGTATAATAACAGATGCACTTTTATTGTTTAATGCACCAATACCAGATTGTATATCAAAGCCACAAGTACATCTTCATTGGTCTCTTTTGGCAATAGCAAGAAAAATGATCACTTCAAACTGGAAAACCAAAATAATTGTATCTTTCGCTGAATTTACATTATTGGCCAAAACAGTATGTAATAGAGAACTTTTAACTCTTGCATCTAGAACAACAAGAATGACGCACAGAAAATTATCCTGGATGAAACTAAAAAAGTTATTAGATAAAATGTAATGCTTTCAAGCAGAATAGACTAATGTTATGAGCATTTTGTTTTTTGTATATAGTTTTTAATATTTAGTGTTATGTTTATGTATAATTATTTGCTTGGTATAAGAAGTTCATGATTTATGAAAATTAATAAAAAGAAAGTTTTCAAAAAAAAAAGAAAATGCATGCAAATGCAAAAACCTGTTATCTGTCAACTTTCTAAGCTTATAAGAACAATATTTAGAATCTGTCCCTGATTCGGGGCTTTTATCCTCATTTGTATCTCTATATTTGTTGTGCTACAGGTGTCCTTCATATTTTTTACTTGTTGATAAACAGCTGATGCTTACAGTCATAATTTCAAAAAAAAAATAGTTAAGTAGTTTATAGTCTCTGTACTACTTTAAGTATGGTTTCACAATAATGCTGTAACTATTTTACACAGAAAGGGATTAGTTCCAGCAGTATTAAAACATCAGCTAAAATGTTAACACTAGAAAAAGTTCAAAAGCTTTCTGCAATACAGGTCCTCACTCTATTATCACAACTAAAAGCCTACCACATACACCTGCCCACTAACTCTGCTGCACTCACAAATCCATACCTTTAATTTGCCAGTGCAACCCAATTATTTCACATATTCCCAGAGCTACACTCAACTACCTGCATAGACCAACACTCTTTAAATATGTAAAAACTCAGCCTACTATATAAAGCCTACCATAACAATCAAACATAAAACAAAATGGTTTAATTTTCTACCACTCTTAGTCAAAAACTCAAACTTAATGATGATATACATTCCAATTAGTCCCCACCAATAATCAACACAATGCCCCCCACTCACTCTCACACCTGACACCTCCAACCTCCCACACTGTTCCACCAGATGATTAAACTTACTCATTATAAATATAAACCTAAGAAGTATATTGAAATAAGACTCATGAATTCCATGCCTTTCTAGCTTAATATTGCCCCAGCATAGCCATAATAACAGAAACATGGCTAAAACCAAAAGACAATGAAATACTATACTCTGGATTTAACATATACAGGGTGGAAAGAAAAAGTAAATGAGGTGGTTCTATAGCAATTATTCATGAAGACAATACTGATATTACTCTCCATACTCCCCCCAAAACATTCTTAATAATGCAGAAATTATTCTTCATCAGTTCATAGGTTCATAGCTGCATACTAGGCTAACAACCACTAGCACCCTTATAAACCGAGCCATGCAACCCAAATGTGACTCACAAATTTGATTTATAAAGGGGGTGATTTCCTGACTGCCTCTGTTCATCAGAGACAAAGACACTAGACCAGGGGTGAATTTTTAATTACCCATTCATTGCTCCAAGTTGTACTTAAATAGGGCTAGGGAAGAACCCTGCTTCACATGGATGGGGGGGGGCATATTCTAGAGATTGAGAATTCTCAGAGAAACACATCTATCTCTCCAACATGTCCTATTTATGTCACAAGCAAAATTTAGGCATTTTAATCTAGTGGTTATGATGCTGTTTGTTTTGTAGATGTGCAAAAGGTTAATCTAAACAGGGACCAGGCATTTCTTGTATGCAAGGCAAAGATACCTCTCAGAAGTGTGTATGATATTGAGTAAAGACACAGGGCTTTGAGGCAATTAGCATAGGACATTGTGTTTTCTCCCTGGGTTCTTTTTGGAAGGAACCTTTGTTGATGTTCCAGCTGCTGCATGTGTCTGGTCAGGTACACACCAAAGTGGGAATTATATTCTATGATGGTCTGATGAGGGCCAAGTATAGTAGCATGATAACTTCTCTGGACCTAGATACCATGCCCTTGCTTATAAGCTGAACAACAAAGAAGACTTTGCTTACTAGTTTGGAGGCATGTTGGTTGAAGGCTAGGTTACTATCTATATGAGTTCCCATATCCCTGACTAGTGAATCAACTTTTAGGGGCGTTGTATTGATGACGTTGTTATCATGGGTGGCTGACTTCTCAAAAGGTACTATAAGGCATTTCTTCGTACTGACTTTTAAACCATGGTTTTGGCACCAAGCAATTGTCTGTGTTAGACCCTATTGAAGGATGTTCTTATCTTGGGAGGATTCAATGACTGCTCCCAGTTTGCAATCATCTGCAAACTTGATTAGCCAGAGGCCTTTGACATTAGCTTTGACATCCAAGATGTAGATGCCAAAGAGGATTAGGCCTAGCAGAGAGCCCTAGGGGAGACTCCACTGGTGAGCAGTCTCTTTGTGCAGGTAGTCTCACTAACTATAAACTCCTGGGTCCTATCAGTCAGTCAGCTAGCTACCCAGTATATTATACAGGGGTTTGTTTACAATGCCCGAGTGGGATATTCTATCAAACACTTTAACCAGATCTAGATAGGCAGTATACACTATTTTCCCCTCATTAATCGCCTTATTGACCTTTCCAAAGAAGTCCACCAGATTCACTAAACATGATCTTCCTTTGAGAAAGCCAAACTAGGTTGGATTCATGTTTGCAGGTCTCCTATGTCCTTGCTGATAATTTCTATGATAATTCTTTCCATGGCTTTGCAAATAAGATTTGTCAGAATAATGGGTCTATAGTTTCCAGGATCTGTTGAAGGTCCTCCCCTTATTGAGGGGGCTGTCCATTGCAGTCCTCCATTCATGTGGCACAAAGCCTGTTTTAAGACAATACTTAAATAATGACTCCGGGGGTCCTGACAAGTCATATTTTAGACTGTTCAGGAGGCATCCTATGATGTTATTAGTGCCCATTAAGAGGCTTTAGTGAGCACAGCCAGTACATGGTCCTTAGTTATAGTTGAAGGGGTTATGTTTGAGGGTATTTTTGAGGGATAGGGGTGAGAGGGAGTAAAGTTGGAAGAGTTTGTCTGCTAACAGGTTCACTATATTTGCAGACTTTGTGAATGTGGCAACATTACAACCAGTTCAGCACATTGCTGTGTATTGCCCTTGAGGTTTCTGACATAGCTGAAGGCCTTATGGTTATCTTTCACCTGGGAGGCCTTCATAACCTCAGATGTGGCTTTGCTTGATCTAATTAGTTGCCTATCTAATTTGATGAGAGGGTTTTATCTTTATGGGAACTGCTGTTCTTGATTTTTGCCATAATATTTTTTTCCTTTTGTTGCATATCCTGCTTAATTTGTGATGCCACCAGGGTGGTGTGTTTTTGGGCCTAGTTCTGGGCTTACATTTGGTAGGTACAGCAGCCTCTATGCAGCCATTGACATAGTAATGCAGAGTTTCTGTCAGCGATTCATCATAGGCTGCTGTGTTTTCTGGGGTTGGAGAGGCAATGAATTTTGACAAATCATCACTTAATAAAAGGTAATTTGCCTTGGAATAGTTCCTAACTGTTACTGCTTTTAATGGAATTGTGGAGTTGATTTTGAAATCAAAGGAGACAACTTTATGGTTGGACCTTGCCAGGGGAGATGATACATTGGTTCCCTATTGAAATCACGAAGGTCCACATACCTGAATATGGAAACGTCGACACGTATACGTCAAACCGTGAAAACACCAATCATCCTGAAGCACAAAATCTGAAATGTCAAATCATCATGGTTGGCCCTTCTGCGGTATAGCTCCGTAAGGTAAGTGTGCGATAGTTACAGACCTTAGGGTTAGGATGAGGGTTAAGGTAAGTGCATAGATAGTAATGTATGTAAGGTTTAGTGTAGGCTTAGAAGTAGGGTTTTGTTAAGTGTATGTGTGTGGGTTATTTATTTTGTTTGGGTATAGCTCCGTAAGATAAGTGTGCGATAGTTACGGACCTTAGGGTTAGGGTGCGGGTTAAGGTAAGTGCATAGATAGTAATGTATGTAAGGTTTAGTGTAGGGTTAGAAGTAGGGTTTTGGTATATGTATGTGGTTTATTTATTTTGGTTGAGTAGGTAGTATGTAGTGCACAGTGGGGTTGGACAACTATGACGGTTCGAGATTTTGAATTTCGCGGTTTAGGGTGTTCGGGTAATATGTGTCGATGATTCTATATTCGCTGACTAGGACTTTTGCGGTTGTAATATAGACCCGATACATCGGGGGGGGGGTTGCAGTGTATTCCCATATTTGCGAGCATGAGGTCCACCATGTTGGAGCCTGTAGTGGGCATATTCATTACTTTTTCAAGAGTGTTTGTATTTATGAAGTCCAGGCCTGGATTTGAGGCCATGTAGGATTCTGAGTCTATAGAGGGGTACTAAAAGTCTCCTATGACTAAAGTATTAGGTTGGATGGTAAGTTTCTCCAGTAGATCCAAGTATACATTGTGAGCTTCTTGGGACATGGAGGGTAACCTATAGCTGGTACAGGATTTTATCTGTGGTGATATACACATGGGGGGTCTCCAGCATATCCTTCTGTTTGGCCACCCTAGAGATACACTTGTTATTGATGTATATTGTGACACCTCCACCTTTAGCCCTTGTCTGTGCAGTAACTGGTCTAAAAGCATGGAAGGCACTGAAACCTTGCACTGCCTGGGTACTCTCTGCCACTTTAAACCATGTCTCAGTAACTCCACAGATATCTATATTCTCAAGTGTGAGGAGGGCTTGGAGGAAGTTTAGGTTTTAGTTTTATTTAGGCTCCTGGCATTGAGCAGTAATACCTTCAGATTCAGTTGTGTTGATTTTGCTATGTCAGCAGGTTTGTCAATTTTGGCATTGCCTAAAAAAAATAGGCACTAAAGGGGTGGATAAAATTTTAGTCAGCATTCAAAAGCCTAGCAGAGGAAGGTGTAGGCCATCCTTGGCAAAGCAATGTGATCTGTTAACCATGTCCTGCCAAGCTGACGTGCAGGATCCCCTTAGAATGACACCAGAAAATCAGGCAGTTGTTGAAATCAATCATTGTTTGCTCATGTTATAGCATCATCCTTGGTGTTGGTAATATGCTGATCAGTGCTTCGGTCAGACCAGACAGAAGCACATAATCTAAAAACTCCATAATGTCTCATTTCATATAGTCTAGGGAGGTACATTTCAGGTCATTTATACCTACATGGACTATGATGGAATCATATCATTATATGTGGTGTAATGACTTAAATGTGTGTGTTATTTGGTGGATACTGGCTCAAGATAAGCAATTAATAGTTATCTACTCTATGTTTATGCTGGTTAGAGGTGCATTAGTATACCTTACAATGGAGTCCCTTATGACGACAGTCCTGAGAAGTGTGTTTGCTTACCTTTGGGGCTTAGCGTTTGGAGCTTCACTGAGAGTGACAGCATATATGGTGTTAGGTGTTTTTTCTGAGTGCCTGTGGCTTGCTGGGGAATAACTTTGACAACAGGCTGCCTATCTGATCTTTGTTGTTTAGGAAGTAAAGTGCCTGTGTATATGTTAGTCTACTTGTGTATGTTGTGTGCTATGTGAGGTGTGTGTTGTATGCATGGTTTCAATAACCTGATGTGCGTTTGTATGTGAGAGTTTGGTCTCCAGTGTCATTGTGTAAATACACCTATCTCATGCAGTGTCTGCTTCTTTAAGGATTAAGTGGATGTCAATAAACATGAGACAATTACTACATTGTCTCAAGATACCCATGTCCTCAAAGCTGGCAACAGATAAGTTAGGAAACTGCATATTCATGCTGTCCAGTCCTCTAATTGGTGAGGTTAGTTGGGTAGTGTATTGAGGTTAGAAGGCTATTAAGGATGTTTTAGTGGTGCAGACTAAAGGGTGCTTTATTGGGGAAATTTTTCTAAACAGTGCTAAATTCTAATAACTTTAATGTTTACACAATACTGAATTCTACTACATCTATGGGTATTGTCACTCAGTGCCCAGCTAGCTGCTCTAATCTTGTTGACACACAAGGTGTTTGCTCTATATTTCTGCTTGACAGTGTACAGTTTTATGGACCATCTACTTTCTAAATGTTTGCTACTGTACAGGGCACTGCTAACCCATGCAAATGCAAAAAATGTATAGCAGCACAAAAAAACCTGAAAACTAACTGATGAGCTCTCTGGCCAATACAATGACTAAACTTGTGTGTATTTCCCAACTCACATAGACAAGGACCTAGTCCTCCTAATGTAAAAACATGACCAATTAACCAACTATCTGGAAATCCCTTTCAGAAGGTGATTTCAAGACAGTCTTACAGCAGTAACAGTGAAGGAAAAGCAACTTTTACAAAATAATACAGTGAAATTCACACATAAAAGCAGGAGACAATAGTGATAATTAAAAGTACCTTAAGTAATTGTGATTTATCAGTCAAAGGTACTTGCCTGGATGGCACTGGATACACGTAAAACAGTTTCAGAACTCAGGCTGGGACTCCAAACTTTGCTGAGTTTTAGGAAAATGAGCAGGAGAGAATATGTATTAGAAGATGTTTACTCAAGAGCAATACTGGTTTGCTGGGTGGTCACGCAGTATCATGGATCTATGTTAAATAATGGGTGGAAACAGTACATAAATTGCTCATACAACAGACAATAGCAATAAAAGAGGTTAGGGAGTAACTTTGTTAATCAGGTTACCATAAGGAGTGGAGACCAGAGACATAGACTTTTCAAGGAGCATGCAGACTAGCTAGAGGGGATTAAATAAAGCCAAGATTGGAGATCTTTCAGAAACTTTAGCTTAATGTGTTAGTAGGGAATATGTCAGACATAGAATGCAACTTTAAGCAGGAAAATGGTAAGCAGAATATAAAAGAACTGAAGCACAAGCTGACGTAGAGACAATTCTCTCAATATTGAACTTCTACTACAGTTTAAGGCACCAGACTATGCGGAAATTTAGCAGTAACACTGTTTATGGAAAAAATGCAGTAATAAATGACTAAGGCTCAAATCTGGCAGTAGTACACAGTCTTGCCACAACTGTGATATAAACCACAAGAGTACGGCCCAACAGGGTGTTAAAATACAAATGGACAGCATTTACAAGTAATTCTACTTGTAGAAATAGAAGTGCAGAATAATGTAGAAACACACTCTTACCACAACTGCAAATTAAAATACAACACTAAGGTCCAAGAACAAACTAAAAAATGCAAACAGATAACTTTTTTGGCTAAAATATGAAAAAAAAGCAGAAAAGTACAAACAATTACCACCATACAGGTCACTATCACTGCAGGTTAAATATTTAAGCAGAAGTGAAATAATTCTCTTTCCTTTTTTATGAGAACCTCACAGTTCTGCCTTTCCAAGTCTTACATAAAAGACCTTACTCAAACTCAACATAAAGTCAAAGCAAACTCCAAAAAGTCCATAATCATAGTGGGAATCTATATTCCTCCAGCAATAATATATCAACAGCAGACAAAATATTCCATTGCATAACCCATACTATATATCAAGAAACAATCATAATGGAGGACCTTAATATTGACTGGCACACTTACAACAGAAATAGCTCAACAAATTCCCTGAACTTATATAGATTATCTAAATTAATCTCACAGCAACAATATTAAATAGAAAACAAACAGGCCAGGCAATCAATCCTTGACTGGATCTAAACTAATAAACCCTCTGCTATAAATTGACAGGATGTCTTCCAGGTAATTTAAGTGATCATCTCCCAACAACATATTGAGACGACATCTTAACATAGATAGGACAGCAACATATAACCAAATACAGACCCTAACAAATTTTAACAATGACACCTTTATCTCCACCCTTAGTATATATGACCAGAACATACTCAAAAAACACTGCACTTAGAAGATGCTATCTCTCTCACTTTAACATCTTCCAAACCATCCTCAATGAAGTGGCACCTCCCAAGTTTAAGAGAATGAAATCAGCTCAACACCCTGGTTGTCAAGGGAAATCAGGCAAGTACTTCAACAAAGGGATAAAACCCAACAATCTTTCCAGACTTTCTGACATCTTAGAAACCTGTAAAAAACAGATTGAAAATGATAAACAACTCTATTACTCTAAACACCAACAATAACACCAAAATAATCTCAAATTATGTTGGTCCTCTATAAAAACGTTTCCAGCCTGGCTAATCCCTAACCCCTTCACCTACGTCTAATAACAACAATATGAAACAATGACAGTATAGTCATGCAATTCCATTCCTATTTACAAACTCAATCCTATCAATAATCAAGCAAACCACATACAACCTCCCTCCCCAAGGTGGTAGCATCAAAGGTTTTGAGTTTAAAATATTTCACATTTCCACTATATAAAAAAACTGATATCCACTTTAAAACCAAATAACGTAGCAGCTTACAGTCTGTCTGCTGAGTACCTAAAACTAGCAGCAGATGCTCTGGCCTTACTTATTTCTCTATTAATAAATTGCTGTATAATAGAAATGTCCCTGACATATGGAAAATCTCATATATCATACCTCTGCACAAAGGTGGTACAATGATAAAATTCTTTAACTACAAACCAATAAGGTATCTTAACCCCCTTATCTAAAACACTAGAAAAATGCATACATACCCATCTCATTAACAACATAGCCAGCAATAACCTTCTATCCAAAACACTACATGTATTCTGTCCCACTTACAGCACAAGAAACATCTTCCTTAGTTTCTCCAACAATATCAACCAAAATAGACACAAACGCAACTTAGTATCCTTACTCTTTTTGGACCTTGCAAAAGCCTTCAATACAGTTTCCCATCAAACATTCTTCTCTGGACCTCGGTCTCAGTCCACAATGCCTATCCTGGTGCCATAGGTACTTATCATCTAGCTAACAAGCTGCCAAAATGGCACCAAAAACTTTCTTCACTTCCATCTGTTATGGTGGGAGTCCAACAGAGTTCAATATTGGGAGCGCTAGTATTCAACATATTCGCAAATAAACTATATTCTGCAGCAACCCATGTCACCATTGTGTGATACACAGATTACTCCACTCTGATTGGCTCGGTACCTAACCTTCACAAACTCCAAGAAAAGACCCACCTGTCTTTCATTGCAGTAGACCTCTGTCTATCCAACTCTCACCTACTCCTGAATTCTAATAAAAATAAAAAAAATGTTCTTTACTCCCAAGAAATATACTGAACAAAAATCCTCCTTTCAGGTTTATTCATCCAATAACATCAAAATTGAAGCAGTTTCTTAAACCAAATAATTCAGCCAGCATATATAAGTCATTAAAAAAGCACACATCAAACTAGGATCCCAGTTTAGAGCCAAACCATATCTTATGGACTCTACTAGATAGTCTATAGCCAGAACTTACCTACTCTCATCTCTTCTGCATGCCTCACAAGTGCTAACAATCTCAAACAAAAGTGATAGTGCTAAACATGAAATATGCTACAATAAAATCTCCAAATTTACCACAAACATCTTTCAAATAAAAAGAAGTAAATTGGCTGGAACATCTCTATTACTTATTATACTCCAAGCTTATCACTGCTCATGAACATTTCTATAAGCTGAAAAGTGCCACACACTTCAAAATACACTTCAGTTCTACTCCAGGAATAGAAACCTTAGATTTAATGACACATCCATCATACCAAAAACTAAGTCCAACAACAATGCAGGTGACTCACTGTATTCAAACTATGTCTCAAATTCTGGACCCCAATCTCCTATGTTCTCAAACTGACAAGTTTCAAAGCCCAGCTAAACAATGTACCACTCCTGGTTAGGTCTATGTAATAACTGGAATTCTACCATATTTTTCACTCCTGGTATGTCCACTCTTTCGAGCAACAAAACTGATACACTCAACCCTAAGTATCTTCTAACTATTTCACCTTTATTCACTATATTACCATAGTCAGATATCACACTGCTTTCCTTGCTTTTAGCATAACTAATCTTTCACTCGTATAGTCTTTTTCCTTCCTCTGTACATGATTATTTACAAATATTATTTGAACTTTTCTCTTTTCATCTGCCTCTAGAGCTTTATTTCCTAATTTTATTTGTGGTTTCTGTGTCTCTTCCTCACCTTTCTCCTTCAACTTGAAACTACAAATTTTACTAACTTATCTTTAGCAACCCTCAGAATCTATTACCTTTGGTTAATGATTTACCTTTTCCCAATTTTCTATAAAAAACAGGCAATAGTCTTGACTAAGACAGCATTGCAGGATATACTGCTATATAAAACTGTTCAGTGGATCTTACAGCCACTTGATGTAAAAAAGGTCCTTGTACTATTGGTATATAAAAATATGTGTTACTTTATGTATATTTTTAAAAATGTCTGTTTGTTTGAAAGTCTTTAAACTTAAGTATAACTCTATGTAACTTCTGTTAACTTTGTGAAGCTTTTCTCACTGGTCCTTCACTGAAAATGGGCGTTTGGCCAATCAGACTTTCCTGGTAAACAAAGGCAAATGACTACATAAATGAATAAATACATTTATATTTTTTTTTCCTTATGGTCACTGCTCAGGGCTTAGCTATGATTCTCTTCTGGGTCATAGTTCAAGGGTCAGAGTTACTAAGAGTACCATGATTGGCTGCTGCACCCTTTGGTCTGAACTGTAGTAAAAACTAATGAGAACACAAGTTTCCACATACTGCCCTGACAAGCTACTGACATACGTATACCTGGAGCGCATGTAAAACTGCAATTCAGTAGCTGGACAATGTGGTATGTGAGTGGTGGTGCTGGGAACTACTGTCACTATGTACAACTTTTAGTAATGATAAATGCATAATTAGGATCATGAAGAGATGATTACTTTATGTCACGATTGCATTCAATATGAAACACATGCAATCAATGTCATTGATGTGGTAGTTAGTGGATCCTCAAACTACAGTGAACAGTTCTGTTAGCACAGAAATGAATTTGGCTTAATTCAGCAGACACCACACAGATGTGCAGTGTATGGCTGCCCCGGGCCATTTTAATCCTATCTGTGCTTTCTACAGAGACATTGCTGCATTGAATTAGCCAACACATTTTTGGCAGCTTTCACAGCCAGATCTGTATCTGATATTGGGACATATCAGGTTTCATACACTTGCAGGTATTTGCACCAACAAAGTCTGATCTATGTACAGTATTGTTCATCTACTCTACTGCAGAGGATAGTACTGATAGATGCAATCATCCTCCATGCACAGTACACCTCTTATATTTTCCAATGCTGCAGATCCTTCTGTGTAGGTAATTATACACTTTTGTAACTTTAAAACCTCACTCTCGCTCTCTCTCTCTCTCACTCTTTTGGTTCCATGATTTCTCTCTTTTCTATCACATGAACAAGGAATGAGGAACTAGTATGACTGACATGAGAGTACTGAAGGAGAGAGGCCAACAGTAAGGAGAAAGGCCGAACATATCCAGGGCACATTATCATAGAACTGCACTAATTGCTATTCTTATTCTTTAGTCCAAGAGTTATCAACTGAGAGGAATCATTTCATCATACCATTTCTATCAGCACTTATTCCCTTAGGAATATTTAATAGGCCAGTAGCAATCATGATTAAAGCAATTGCACAATTTTTGGAACAATATTTCTTCCCTTTTTTAATTTCTCCAAGTCTTTTGGGTTTCTAATACCATGACAGGAATGGACCCTATTCCTAAGTCAGAGTATGATTAAAGTTCATGAAATTAGTATTGTTTCAGTCTTTGATGTTAGCCAAAAGTGCTCTTTGGAGCACCTGCAATGTGCCCAGTAATGACTCCTTCTGCATTTCGTATGAAATTACATGTATTGGTTGTTGTTGCTGTGCTGTTGTTAACATATCTAAATATGATTGTAGATTATTTTTTATAAGATTCGTTGCACCTACTACTATTAGAAATGTCTGGTTACATTTTTTTCCACATTGCTCTTGTTTCTGCCTGCAAATCCTGATATTTTATTACTTTGTGCCTCTCTGTATGCAAGATACTATAGTCACTGGGTGTAGCGATTTCAGTGATCAATGCTATTTTTGTCTCCTTTTTATGGACCACTATATCTGGTTTTCTCACAATTGTCTTTTGAACTGTTGGTAATGGGTGATCCCATGTAATGTAGACTTCATAATTTTCTATAAGGCTTAATGGCGCATGTTTCCAGTGTTTTTCAGCCACTTTAATATCCTTATGTTTTCACAATCCCCAGTGCAACAGTCTTGCGACATTATTATGCCTTTCAGTATACAGTCCTTTTGCTATTAGTATGTCACAACCAGCAACAAGGTGTGCAACTGTTTCCAATTCTGTTTTACAAAACCTACATTTGTCTGTTTCTCCCAAATGTTCAACGAACTATGTAAACCAATGTGTACATAGCCACTATCTTAGGCCGCCAATATTACCTTTTCAACTTTTGGTTTGAATTCGTCTATCCTTAACCACTCCTGCATTCATCCTTGATCAACATGAGGTTCTTCCAGATGTTTTCTATATTTGCAACTATATTTATGCTTTTTCCACATTTCTTTCATTTTTATCTGATCCTTCACCTTATATTCTTTCTTTTGTCTTTTGGCCCATTCAGTTGCCTGATTTTTATCTACTTCTGGTTTGATTTCCATTCCTGATCGATTGCTGATATGCATCTGCTAGACTAAGCAAGGAAGTCATCTTAGATTAATTCTCAATTTTCAAAACTTTCACTATGTTTGGGTCTTGTGAAGTCAGCAGATATGTGTGTAGTCGCATGATTGCAGATCTATACATGTAATCAATTTCAAAGAGGCCCATACCACCTTCAGAATGGGGAATATATATAATCTTGGTATGCACTGATTTTTATAAATCATTTGATGAGCATGAAGCATCCTTCTTGTTTTCCTATCAAATCTATACAACACTTTTGAGGCAAGTCAGTCACTCCAAAGATGTAAATTAGGACAGGAAGTGCAAACTGGTTTATAGCTTTAATTGTGTTCTTAGATATCAGTAGTGTTTTTAGAATTAATTAATTATTCCCCATAAAGCTGCTCCAGTGGTATGGAAGGATAAAACTCGGACTATGGCCCAGCCAACATAGGTTTGATTAGTGGCTCAACTGGGTGATGGAGCAGCAGGGAGGGATGGACATACCTGTCCTAAGAGGGAGAGTGCTTGCCAATGATGCTTCCTAAGGGGAGGCATGGTCATAAGATGGTAGTCACCCTTGGACATAGTCAATGAGCATGGGCAGAGCAGGGAAGGGGAAATGTGGGTAGGATATATAAAAACAATGCTCCTATACAGCAGCACATATGGGCAAGCCCCCAGAATGCCCTCAGAATCCGCAACCGGCCTCAGCAAATACTGGAGTGTGTATATATATATATATATATATATATATATATATATATATATATATATATATATATACATATGTATATATATTTATATATATTCACTTCATAATCTTGAAATACTAAATATCGAATTTCAGTATCTCGAGACCATGAAGTCGAAAATCCAAATAACTGAAAACACAAAACCGCAAAACCCAAAATCCCGAAACCACAAAACCGCAAAAAGACACAGCACACACTACACAACATATGCAAACACAAACACACACACCTCTCAACACTGTACAAAAAGCAATATAACACACACGCACACATCTAAACAAACACACACATCTACCCTTACTATATGCAGGGGGGCAAGCCCCCCTGCACCCCCCTACTAATATATACTAACTCTGAGGTCGCACTACACTCCATAACATAGACAACCCAGCACCACACATTCCACACTCCACCCCACGTAAACACACATCACAGACATACAAACACCATCACTCCCAACACTAACACACTCAGACTCTGACCTACCTCCCCTAAGCCAACACATAAAACATCCCAACACACTCACAAACACACAATCTCTCCCCAAAACCCTAAAACAAACAACACTCACCTAACGCACTATCCATACCACGGGTTCGACATTCTCAGATTCGACATTTCCAGGTTCGCCATTTCCGTCCATTCAACTTTATAGGCTTGAGATTCTGAAATTCGATATTTTAGGATTTCAAGCTTATAAAATCTGTGTGTGTGTGTATATATATATATATATATATATATATATATATATATATATATATATGTACACACACACACACACACACACACACACACATATGTAGACACGTGTGTGTGTGTGTGTGTGTGTGTGTGTGTGTGTGTGTGTGTGTGTGTGTGTGTGTGTGTGTATGTATTGCAGCTGTTTGTTCACATAGAAAATTAAAAGTAACATTTCTGGAGTGCAGAGTGTGTTGGCACAACTTTATTAGCAAAGTATGCAAATAAATCTATCTTCTTTTCACTGACTCTGAACCAAGAAATAGTGAACCATCAGCTCCATGGTGCACAGGAATGGAGTCTTGAAAATGGTAAAGGAGAACCAGTCTAGAGAAGTTAATTTAGTTTGGAAAAAAACAGTATTTTGCTACCTTGCTGCCCTGGGGGGGGGGGGGGTGACAGAACAGCTGTGCCCTGCTATGTAGGGTAGAAACTTCAGCCCTTCTGCAAAAAAATGGAAAACAAACTGACAGTTCATCTGCCAACAAAGACTCACATTGCTATCTTTTTATGTTGGCCACAGGATGGGGGCTATACCTCTCAACTGTCCAGATTTTTGCAGAATGTCCAGAATTTTGCCTGATATTTTTGTTCTTTTCCTCAAAAAAATAATATTTTTGGTCTGTTCCTCATAAAATTTATGGTTTTCTGGAAAATCACTGGGATGATCTGAGGATTGAAGTAAACAAATAATGATATACATTTGAGTTTCAGACTTGAAATTCTTCAAAACATGTATGTCCTGTTACTCCAGCAACTTTCTAAGTTTATAGGAGTGATATTTAAAATCTGTCCTTATTTTGGGGCCTCCCCCCCCCCCAATTTGTAAAGCTTTGTCCATATTTAGGTTCATAGGTTCATAGGTTCATACTAGGCTATCTGCCCGAGGGCATTTACAAGCCTAGCCCATAGTTTTGTGGCTTACGCCACACCTTTAGTATGGGGAACTATACCCATTATTTTGCTGTGCCTCTGTCGAGCAGTGACACTGAGATAATCCCTGGGGTATATCTGCGATCTCCCATCCATTGGTCAAGATTTCTCTTGAACAAGGCCAGCGAGGTGCTCTGCCTCACATATACCGGGATTTTATTCCACAGCATAGGGAGTCTTTGGGTGATGAATCTATCCCTCCAGCACGTCCTATTAATAGCCGTGTCGAGGTTTAAGTCTCCCGCCCTTGTGGCTCTGACGGATCTAGATTTTTTGAGGTGAAGCATATTCATCAAATCTGGGTTTGACATGGCCTTGTATGTTAGGCAAAGGTCACCTCTGAGCAAGAGGTAGGCGACTTGAATAGAGCTGGAGTTCTTTCAGTCGGGCAGCATAGGACAGATGTTTGAGACCCTTTATCCTTTTGGTGAGGAACTTTTGTGGCCTCTCCAGCTGCTGCAAGTGTCGGGTCAGATACATTCCAAATGGGGCATTGTACTCAATCATTGGTCTGATGAGTGATGAGTATAGGGAGACTATGACCTCCCTTGATCTAGATGAGAATCCCTTCATGATAAGGTGGGCAATGTAGAAGGTCTTCCTAACTACTTTAGCTACATGGGTGTCGAATGACAGACTACTATCAACCTGGGTCCCCAGGTCCCTGATAACTTCTTCTGTGCTCAGTGGATTGCCACCTATTTGGTAGCTAGGGGTAACCTTGTTTTTCCCGAAGGGTATGACTATGCATTTTTGGCATTTAACTTTAGGCCATGGCTCTGGCACCAGTTATCCGTTTCTGTGAGACCCTTCTGAAGGATATCTGTGTCAGATGTGTTTTCTACTATGGCGCCCAGTTTGCAGTCATCTGCAAACTTTGTCAGCCATAACCCTCCTGTGTTTGCTTGTACTTGGAAAAGTAGATGCCAAACAAGAGTGGGCCCAGGACTGAGCCCTGTGGTACACCACTTGTGACAGGCTTTGAGTCTGACATGGCGCCAGCAACTCTGACCCTGTGGGTTCTGTCACTCAGCCAGTTTGCAACCCATCTTGTGATGTATGGGTTAACATTTAAGCTGATGAGTTTTTCAATGATACCCGAGTGGGGTATTGTATCAAGGCCTTCGCCAGATCGAGGTAGGCTGTATGGACTGCCTTTCCCTCATCAATGGCTTTGGTGACTGTTTCAAAAGTCAACCAAGTTTAGAAGGCATGATCTGCCTTTGACAAAGCCAAACTGGGATGGATCCAAAGTCTGCAAATTCCCTATGTCTTTATTTATGAGGTCCATTATGATCCTCTCCATGGCTTTGCAGATAAGGCTTGTCAAGCTAATGGGCCGGTAATTTCCAGGGTCGGTGGAGGCACCGCCTTTGTGAAGTGGGACCACAGTTGCAGTGCGCCACTCCCTGGGTACGTATCCAGAGGTAAGACTATGATTAAACAGCTGTCCTAGCTGTTGGTTTAATTCCTCATTGAGTTCGTGGAGCACACAGCCGGGGACACCATCAGGTCCCATGGATGCTGTGTTTTTTGCTTTGGAGAGAGCAGTTCTCACTTGGGCGTTGGAGATGTTTGGGGGGCTGCAATCGCTTGGTATAGATATCTCTCCTTTTGGGGGGGGGGAGAAGTTTGCACTGAACCTGTCAGCCAGTATGTTGGCAATGTCTGTAGGATCAGTAATCTTCACATCATTTTGAACTAGTTCTGAGCATATCTTGGAGTTTCCTCCCAGGTTTCTAACATAGCTAAAGAAGGCCTTATGATTGTCTTTTGAGTCTTTAGCTATTTTTCTCTCAAAATTTGCTTTGGATGATTTTATGAGAGCTCTTAGTTTTTACTTATAGTGATCAAGGGTGTCTTACCTTTTAAGGATTTTGCTCTATCTTGTAGTAGCTTCCTCCTTTTGTTGTAGAGTTTGTTTATGGCTGGGGTCCACCAGACTGGACGCTTGCCTTTGGTACAAAGAGTCTTTGTTTTGCTTGGGATTGCCTTATCCATGCAGTCCTGCAGGTGCTGGTAGAAGGCATTTGTAAGTGATTCAGCGGCTTGAGTACTGTTTTCCGCCGGCTCGGGGCCTTCAAGGGGCCCAGACTAGTCTTTAGAAGTGTGAAGTCGGCTTTCGAGAAGTTCGTTACTGTCGTCTTTTTATTTCAGGTGGGGTGGGATGAGGACCTCCAGCGAGATTAGTTTGTGATCTGATCTCACCAGTGAGGGGTATACTTCCGGTGTTGAACATTGTGCTCCCATGTTCGTGATGATGAGATCAAGTATGTTTTCTCCTCTTGTGGGGATGGTGACTAGTTGTTCCATGGCATTTGAGTTTATGAATTCCAGGAACTTTTGAGCTAGGGTGTTTGGGCTTGAGTAGTGTTCCCAGTCTATATTAGGGTAATTGAAGTCACCTAGTATGATGGTGTTTGGTGATACATTTATCCCCTCTAGTGTTTTCAGGAAGGCCATGTGAGGTTCCTGAGTTTGTGAGGGTGGCCTGTAACATGCTACAATTTGCAGAGCAGTCTTGCCTATGGTTAATTGCACCTGGATGGTCTCCGATGCATCGTGCGTTGCCACCAGTCTTGAGGTGTGGGTGTCCTTGATGAATATGGATACCCCCCCTCCTTTCTTGGTATTGTCCGGATTTTGGGGCCGGAACGCATGATAAGAGGTAAAACCTGATAGTGCTGGGGTGCTCTCAGGAGCCTTGAACCATGTTTCTGTCACTGCACAGACATCGATGTTCTCCATACTGAGAAGGGCCTTGAGTGCATGCATTTTGAGATTTAGACTTCTGGCATTGAGCAGCATTACCCTTAGTTTTTTTCATTTTTTGTTCTAGGGTGGTAGGTTTAGAATTTGAGCCTTGCCTAAAAAGGCACTATGGGGTGGCAAGAGCCTTTGCCAATATCCGGAATCCCAGGGTGACAGGTGCAAGCCGTCCCTCGAAGCAGCGTGGCTTGTCCAGCATGTCATCCCAGGCAGACAGACATTGGATCCCCTTTGAATGACACCAGAGTTTAAGCCAATTGTTAAAGCTGATCATCTTATCTCTGTATTGTGGCATCATTCTTGGTGAAGGTAGGATACTGCTCAAGGTCAGGGTCATACCTGCCTGGGCTACATAATCAGAGTGCTCCTCAATGTCTCTTTTCATGTAGTCCAAGGAGGTACGTCTCAGGTCATTTACACCAGCGTGGACAATGACTGTGTCGTATTTGTACCTGCTGTTGAGAGACCTGAGTGCTTGCGTTATGTGGTGGATTCTAGCCCAACAGGCAGCTTACTGTGACCTTCTCCTTACTCAGTCTGGTGAGCGGGACGTCAGTGTGTCTGACTATGGAGTCACCAATGACTAGTGTGTCTGGCATTGTGTTTGGCCTTAAGGGCTGTGACTGTTTGACACTCTGACTGTGAGGTCTATGTGTTGCAGGTGTTGTGTTCTGAGGTGGTGGTTGTTTGGGTGTCTGCTTTGGTGGCCTCTGCTGTTTTGGTAGATTTTTGATCAGAGCCGCCGAGTATGTCTTTGTGTGTTTATGTGTATGATTTGAGGTTGTGATGGTACTATGTGAGACTGGGTCTATAGTGTGTGTGGTAACCTTCTCCTCCTGACTGGTCTTGCCAGTCCTATGTTGAGAGAGCTCAGCCTCCAGTTTGGCCGTATAGTTGCATCTCTCGCATGTATTTGTGTTTTGTGGGAGGAGGAGAGGGTTGCCTCAATATTCCCAGGTTCACCAGCTGAGCAGGAGAGGACACTAGCAACTGATCCCTCGACATGCTAGAAGGACTAGACAAAAACTTTAAAAGAGATTCCGGGGGACGTGGGTGACCGAGAAATGGGGGTTTGCTTTTTTGGGGTGCTATCTATAAGAGTGCCATATCAAGGTAATAAGTACTGTAGGAGCAAGTGCTAGGTTTAACAGATAGATAAAAGTCTACTTGGAGTCAAGTAGAGATGATCTTTTTAGGTATTAGAGAAAGTGCTAGTAACAGGGATGCTTAAAGGTAAGATTGAAAAGAATGCACTCTGCAGTGTGCACTAGAGAAGTTAGATATGAAAGTAGGTAACTTGAGTTTTACCTGTTTAAAAAGTTAAGGTTTAGTGGAGAGTTACTATTTTTAAAACAGCAAGATGGACTGAAAGGGGTGGTTACTTTTGTATTTTGGTACTATGAAATACTGTAGGATGGCCAATAAATTTAAATAATTGAAGGGGTGGGATTTCAAAAGTGATGGTTTTGTGATTACTCACATAAGCCAGTGAAGTAGAGAGAAATGAGATATATGGTCAGATTAACATAAGAGGCGGGCAACTAGAAAGATAGTGGTATTTAACAAGACAACTTAAATGGGTGGGAGGGAGAGAAAAAATTCTGCCTGACTCAGAACAGAGAGAGCTGTGGTCTCTTTTGAAGTTTTAATATGCTGTTAAAACAGAATGCAAGCAAAACACAAGGTAAAGAAAACAAACTACAGTATTCAAAATATAGAAAGGCAATACAGAAAAATTCTGCCTGACTCAGAACAGAGAGAGCTGTGGTCTCTTTTGAAGTTTTAATATGCTGTTAAAACAGAATGCAAGCAAAACACAAGGTAAAGAAAACAAACTACAGTATTCAAAATATAGAAAGGCAATACAGAAATACAAAAAATAACAGCAAACTAACCTTTCCTTCACAGCAAAGTGTAGCAGAGTCTGGATGAGCCTTTCTGGTAAAATTTTCTGGTAAAAATTTCTTGCACTAAGAGGTTGTGATGTATGCATGGGACAAAGTGTTGTGTATAGACTGGGAGAAAGTGTGAAGGTATAGGGTATAAAACAGAAACATAGATCTGTGCTACCGAGATGACAGTTTACCTTGGCGCAATTCCTGCCTCAGCTGTTAGTGTGACTTTAGCCAAGCCATTGGGAAAGAAATGGATCATAAAGGTGAGGACAGTATGGCTGTGTTAAATGTGAATAGTTAATTAAGAATGAACTACACTACAACCTAAAACTAATAGAAATACCTAAATTACATAAAACTCCTAAACAACTAGACGTTCTTTCATGGCCTTAAACTTGTGCAAGGACATTCACCCCAACTCGGGTCCCATTAATCCTACACAGACAAAAAAACTAAACCATATCACTGTTGATATCAGGAGCATGTGCAATAAACTGACACCCTTTCATGCCTGGTTAACACACTCTGACCCAGACATCCTTGCTATTACAGAGACTTTGCTAAAACCAGAAATAAAAGACACTGAAATTCTTTGCCCTGTTTAGATTATCAGAGTAGACACTATGCCAAAATTCTGCACAGCCAAAATCCTTGTAATATTTCTAAAACTTAACCCATGTAACAACATCTACATAGTTGTTTTATACATCCCTCCTGGGCAAAACATTCCCATTCTAGAAAATATTCTGTTCCGGATATCTGAAACAATACCGAACGAAGCCATTACCGTAGGTGATGTTAACATTGACTAGCAGAGACTAACCTCATACGACCCAACAGTATAAACCTCTGTGGCTTTACTCAGTTTATAAACACTGTTATGATAGTTAGCAAAACTAACATCCAACACTTCACCCTGGAGTGGATACTAGTATCGAACCCTTCTAACTTTACATCCTCAGGCACACTCCCCAAACTCCTTAAGTGACCACCTACCAGCCTATACTCACAGGACTATTACTCAACTCACAAAGCAACATAAATTCAAAACTATATGCAGCCTACACAAATTCAGCAAAGAGGTAGTTAATGAATCCCTAAAAGCTATAGACTGGTCCATCCTAAAAAGACTTCCCCTTAATGATGCAGTTGAGTCAGCAGCACCTTCCTAAGCATTCTTAACTCCCTAGCCCCTCAGCGAACAAAAGGAATGAAAAATAGCCATGTCCCATGGCTCACCAAATTATGTAAAATTCTAATACTAAATTCTGGTCCTCTGTAATGTGACTACTCAACCCAGGAAATAAAAATAATCCTAATCTATACCCCAATATACCACATTTTCAATCAGACACCAAATTCAGCACATACTTTATAGAGTCCATATCCAAGCTAAAAGTAAACTCAATTCACTCACTCCAACTCGCTACTTCTGCTAATGCCCCCAGTACTAACATCTACATACCCCAAACCCCACATATTACACACACACAATCAACCCCTCACTCATAACAAAAAAACAAACTATTTCCAGCATATTTTTTCAGCCCATCCCTTTATCTTAAGTTAAAAAAAAACTACAAAAACTGAAACATTGCTCAACTTCAGCAGACAACCTCCCACCGGAATACCTAAAGCTTGCACAGAGTCAATAGCATTCCCTGTTAGCATTTTAACTTTAGATCCATAGCTGAATCATGTCCCTAACCTATGGAAATGGTCACACATTAATCCTTTATATAAGGGATGCAACTCCACTGACATCACAAACATTTGCCTTTTGTCCTATTGCAATCTTGTTCCCCCTCTCTAAGATTCTAGAAAAATGTGTGCACCTACAACGTCTCCACCATCTCACACACAACAACCTACTTTCACACACTCAGCATGACTTTAGACCTGCACACAGTACCTCAACCGCCTTATTATCTTTCATGGACTCTGTCAGCAAAGCCTGTGACACTGGCAGACTAGTATCTGCAGTATTTCTACATTTGTCAAAAACATTTGACATGGTATCTCACCCCAAATTCCTTAAAGAACTTTCCAGCATTAGTCTAGCCTCCTCTGCACTTCAGTGGATTCTAGCTACTTAGCTGACAGGCAGCAAGCAGTAAAATGTCAGGGCTCTATCTCCCCATATCACCTCACTCCCACAGGTGTACCTCAAGGATCCATCCTTGCCCCTTTACAATTTAATGTCTTCATCAATAACTTACATACATACTCATGTGAAGGCACTCTAATCCAATATGCAGATGAATATACTATCATCTGGGTATCAGACACATTAACTCACTCATGACACATAACATAACAAGCTTTCTCATCCATAGAAACATGGCTCTCCAATGCTGAAATCCTACTGAACCAAAAAAATAAATAAATAAAGGTCCTTCTCTTCACCTACAAATCCATAGCATTACAACAACAAACTTCAAGATCATTTCAGCCAACAATACTGAAATAGAATAGGTACACCATACCAAACTACTCAGTGTCAAAACTGACAATAATCTCAAGTTTGACCTACACATACAAAACATATAAAAAAAACACCAAAAACTATGCATGCTATACAGGAATAAAAACTCCCTCATACAGCTACCAAAATTGCCCTGGCCAAAACCTACCTCTTGCCCTCACTGTTATATGGGGCCTCAATTCTAACTGACTTACAGACCTCCCTAAGGGAAAAAAAACTAGAAAGCTGCTATAACAACCTGCCACATTTGCCATAAACGCAAGCCCTTTAACTCATTATTGTAAAGCCCTACACTCCCTAAGATGGCTTGAACTCTCTCTTCACTCCAATACATACAACTCACTATGGTATACAAAATCATCCACAACTCACTAGCTTGCCCTGCTCTTAGCCCATTAATCAACTTTTATATCCCGAATAAACATTTCAGATCAGAAGACAAATATCTCCTCACAATTTATAAACTTAACAAAACACCAGGCCTAAGCCTTTGCTACTGATCTGTGGCAAAACTATGGAACTGCCTTCCTATAACTATAAAAACTGCTACTAACCTGCACTCCTTCAAAACCTCTATAAAAGAATACTTCAACAAAGCTTGGATTTGTTCCTGTATAGCCCAGGCTGAGGTACTCTTATACCTTTTCTACCTTTACTCTCTCTATATATCCCCACTACTAACTTCCCCTCCCCTCCCTCCCTCTACACATACTCCCCTGAGGTTATACTCATACCTTTTTCAAATCTGTTCCTACTATCCCCTCTATCACACCCTACCCTTCTGTACTTATAATATCCTACACCTTCACCAAGATAACCTTTTGCCATATGTCATAACCTCTAGATGGAATATTAATAATCATTATGATAATCATCTATTATGTAAATAATGCTGCATCTTCCTATTATCACGCTTTCATATAATTTATATTTGAACACTATGACTTTATTATGTCTGTTGAGTTTTTATTCTTACAAACTAATGTGCGGTTTTTCAAATTTTGTGCTTGAGTGTTATGACTTTATTATGCCTGTTACATTCTTATTCTGACAAACTAATGTGTTGTTTTCATATTTGTGCTTGAATGGTATGACTTTATTATGTCTGTGTAGTTTTTCCTTCTGTTAACCATACATAGCTGGAGTTTTTCTCCCAGGGCCTCCACTGAAAATGAATACCTCTTGACCCAACCAGACTTTACCAGTAAAGAAATGCCAAATAAAAAAAAAGAGTAAAATAGCACCCAACCCCATGGACAGGGTTGTCAGGTTTTTGAAGGGCCAAGTAGGGACAGAAAAAAGTCTTTCACACTAAGTGAAGAAAAAAAAAAAAG
This sequence comes from Protopterus annectens, assembly GCF_019279795.1. Taxonomy (NCBI): domain Eukaryota; kingdom Metazoa; phylum Chordata; order Ceratodontiformes; family Protopteridae; genus Protopterus; species Protopterus annectens. The sequence continues at coordinate 1,125,703,107 of NC_056746.1, forward strand.
TCTTTCGTTCATGCAGCAGGCAGTTCTGCATTAAGCAGAAGTGGCTCCGCTTGGCTCATATGCCAGTATACTAGCCAATTAAAAATTCACACAGCAGAGCCTCTTATGTTCAATACTGAACAGCCTTCTGTTCTGCACTGAACAGAAGTGACTCAGCTTTGTGATTTATGATTGTCCTGTATGCCAGTATGCGAGCCAATAAAAAAATTGCACAGCGGAGCCTCTTCTGTTCAATGTGGAGCAGCTCACTGTTTTGCATTGAACAGATGTGGCTCTGCTTTGCGATTTATGATTGGCTCGCATACTGGCATATGGGACAATCATAAATCACAAAGCGGAGGCTGTTTCCCCAGGATTTTAACCGGCAATGCAGGACTCGGGATTGGGCTGCTGATCCCAGGACAGTCCCGTTCAAATAGGGACATCTGGCAACCCTGCCAATGGATAACCACTGAATGTATTGATCTAATGAAGAAAAAAAAAGAGATACTGCATGGAACACATGGAAACTCAGCAAAACCCCTGAAAGTCTCCAAGCCTTTAAAGCACTCTGCAACAGTGTAACATAACCAGTTGATGAAAGTAAAAAAAACTTACTACTCACATTTTCAGTTACAACATAAAAACAACCCCCAGAATTTCTGGAACTTAATATCTACACTCCTCAACTCAGGTGCAAACAAACTACTCTCCCCATCACCTGATGCACCCCCAACCCAAACAGCAAAGAAACTTAATAGACAATTCATCAAATCCATAGCCAACCTACTAACCACAAACATCAACCCAAACCACACCCGACAATACCCCACCCCAAACTCCAATAATCTTACTCCACCTAGATCTGATCATATGAAGAACCCCATAAACTATCAAACCAAACATCCCCAAAACCTATTCTCCTTCCAATCCATACTCATCTCAAAAGTAAAAAATCTTCTGCTTGAACTAAAGCCCTCCTCAACATCTGCAGGCAATCTCACACCTCAATACCTAAAACTCACAGCAAACTCAGTTTCTAATCCAATTAGCATCCTCATAAACAGATCTCTCTCAGAATCTGTTGCCCCTACCATATAGAAATTGTCCCACATAGCATCAATACATAAAGGTGGACACTCCATCGAGCTATTCAGCTTTCTCTCAATATCAGTACTATCTCCCATCTCAAAAATCCTGGAAAGATGTGTCCACCAACAACTTATGAAATTCCTTCTCCAAAATAACCTACTTGCCACTGTCCAGCATGGCTTCAGGCCCTGCCACAACACATCATCAGCTCTACTGTCATTTGCTGATACTGTTAATAAGGCCAGAGACAAGAGATACTTCGTATACACTGTATTCCTCAACCTGTCAAAACCCTTTGATATGGTCTCTCACCCAATACTACTGGATGGTCTGGCCAACCTAGGCTGTACCACTCCCACAATACAATGGTTCCAAAGCTACCCACAAGACAGGAAACAAGCCATTAAATAGTCCAACCAACTATCCCCTTTCCTTCACAATCCCAAAGAGGTTCCCCAAGGCTCTATTTTGGGACCACTACTATTTAACATATTTATAAACAAACTACATACTGCCTCACACCATGGAAAGTTGATCCAATATGCAGATGACTCAACACCAATCTGTATCTCCTAAACTCTCCCAGATTTACAAAACAAAAGCCAGATTGCATTTACTGCAATTGAATAGTGGCTCAAATGTGCTCAGCTCTTACTGAATCCTAAAAATACCTAAACTTATCATCTTCTAACCAAACAAAACCATACCCAGCCCCAACCTATTCAACATCCTCTTTGAAGATAAAACAATACTTGAAAATGTCCAAGAGGCTAAACTACTAGGAGTAATTATTGACAGCAAACTCACCTTTGACCTGCATGTCCAAGAAAACATAAAGAAAACACATAAAAAACTAGGACATCTCTGTAGAAATACCTGATCACCACTACAAAGTCAACCCTGGAAAAAACGTTCCTACGCCCCTCCCTACTCTATGGCTCTTGCTTACTTACTCAGCTATGAAACTCAACCATGACAGAGCACAAAGATATAACAAAATAGCCAGGTTTCCAACCAATTCTAAATACCAAACACACCACTGTAAACCTTTACAAGAACTCAAATGGCTTGAATTATCAAACCACCTCAAATATATTCAACTAACCATTACACATAACCTAATCTATAAACCCACTGTCTATCCTTGCCCTAGAAAATCTTATCAAATATAAGCCAACCAGACCACTTAGATCAGTTGACTAAAACCTACTGAAAACCATCAAAACCTTCAAAAAAACAGGCAAAGCATTATACTCATACTCAGTCTCTAAACTGTGGAACTCTCTCCCTTCCAACATCAGGTTAACTCTTATACTACCACTCTTTAAAGCCACCCTAAAGGAACACCTGTACAGCTCTTGGCAATGCCCATGTCTACCCTCAGGCTAATTTCTGTCACCCCTCCCTATCGCACTATTACTCCTATATTCTCCTACTCACATTTGAAAAGTCAGATTTTATCTTGTTAAGTTAGCCTGTTGATATGTCCATACCATATCTGGTAATATAACTACCAGTCATGTAAATTTAGTTATGTAAAATGTTAATTTTCTGTTGTATGTCAAGAAAGCTGTAAAGAAAGAAAAATCTGTATATGCCGTATCTTTGTTACAAACTGAATTTTTGAATTATGTACAAGTTGTTAACCTACTATGCTATATATATATGTCTATTTTAGTAATGTATCTTATGATTAATTGTTGATTTAACTGTTGGAACTTTTATCCCCAGGCCTCTGCAGAAAACGGGTCACGTGACCCAGTCAGACTATCCCACTAAACAAAAGTAAAATACATATAAATAAATAATTTAAATAAACTACAAAAGTGTAATATAGAAAAACCAAAAAGAGCTTTTGAACTTTCCAGTGTTGGCTGCAACAATTCTATGTTTTACTACAGAAACTACTTATTACTGCAACAGAACACATCAGAGTGCAGTTATAATACATTGTAAAAATAGCACTTAAGAACTGGATTATTGTGAACTAAAATGTATTCTGTCTCATGCGTACCAGGTTTATGACAAGACCCATTCCCTCCAAGCCTGTATAAAGAAAGTACATTCTGTCTTAGAATGTTTTTTTCAAAGAGGCAGCTATAGACAGAGCCATACATTCCCGGTGTTGGTCGGGCAGCATTGATTAATTTTCCAAACTATAGCTGTTTGAAGTAAAAGATGTTGCTTACTTTAGGGCCAGCTGCACAGTGTTGCATAGACTGTGTCTGATGTTGTTTTAGTCACAAAACATTGCAGTTTATGTCAGTATTAGGTTTTACGGCAGCCCTGTGCCACTAATAATGATCCTGCGAAGTACCTGAGCTGGTACATCATTCTTACATCTGAGACATGTAAGACTGCTCCAGCTTTCTTTTATTTCATGTAATTAAATCTTTATTACAAATGGCATTTTCACAGTAAGTCAAAATCACATCATTCTTATTAAATAATTCATGCCTCTTTATTTAGTTTGTTATGCTGATCAAAATGAAACACATAGACCGTGTTATTTTCCATTATTAAATTTTATATCATGGATCTGTGTTTTGTTACAGTTTTTGTGCTTTTCATCTTTCTGCCTTAGTCCTTTGTTCTTTTGACAGTATTCTAGATTTTCTTTTGGGCTTTACAAATGAATTTGTAACAATGCTGGAATGCTAGTTTATTCCTTATAACAATGTTATTACTTTTTATAAATGTTTATTTTTTTTATTTCCATTGCATAGATGTCTGTGCATTTTGATTGAGCTATTCTGCGTCAGAATATCAGAGTTATAATTACTAATACAAATTACTACATAAAAATGGTATTTGCATCTACAAGGTGTGCTTAATTTTTTTATAACAATTCACTGTTTATTTCAAAGTTACACACACTGTATTTAGTTTGGGACAATGTAGTCATGTCCATCTCACTGCAACATGTGGTTTAAAAGTGTTGCACATCTCAAAAGGCAGTTTAAATACAACTTAGTGACCACCGTACTACATTCCCATGCTGCTAGTCAGTGTGGGAATAAATTATTCATGCTGACAAACAGTAGTGAGTAATCAAAATGGATGAGGGCAACAATCTATCCCAGTCATTAACAGTCATCAGGCCACTTCTTCAGTATCAAAGCTTTTATAGACAGTCTAAGGAAAGTTAGCTTTTCGGGTGTAAGAATACGGTATGCAGTAGTGAGGTTCTTGACTGCTCCAAGGCATGAGCATGGCTGTTGTGCTATAATGAAGTAAAGCAAGTTAACAACTAATGTTATGCAGCCTGCATGACAGATACAGCAGGAACTCTTAATGATCTTAATGCTTTCAGGCCTCAACCTTTTTCACATTCTCATTGCTATATGGATAGCTGAGGACAGCAGACACACAGACTTACAGCTGCAAGATCATCTGGAACAAGGAAAATAGTAAAATGATCTTGCCAGGCAGAAGACGTTGAACTAGAGATCAGGTAATCTCAAAAGCCATGCTGTCTAGAAATAAAAAAGTGCAAGCAACAAAGTAGCAGGGTCAGAAGAGTGACCTTTTATATTGCCTGTAGATATTGCAGTGTATTCCTTTTTTTGGCTCCTTAGAAATATAATTTTCTTCAGTTACTTTTGATACAAGGGTAAAGTAAAGAAAAAGAAAAACTGAAAAATATCTTGTTTCAAACAATATTTTATTAATAAATGATTTAAAAATAAAAATCTTGCTTCTGAACAAATATGTTTCACGATAATGGATTACAGAGCATGAAATTAAAAATCATTTTCCTAATTTACCTGATGATGATGACAACACTCTGTTAGCACCAAATCATTCTTTTAAAGTAAACTAATTTTCATCATAAATGTTTAGTTGTCATCTGGCCTGCTAATGAAAACTGTTATTTTGCCTACCTTTCGCCTTCCTTACTGCCTGAAGCAGGTAAAGCTATTTGAGTCTAATGGAATCTTCTTTTGGAGTCACAGAGCAGCAAATATATTTTTCTTTTCAAGCAACTTGCCAGTAGAATGAGTTAGATGAATGTGTTTCTGTCATGTGAACAACCCATAAGAAATGAAGGCCTAGTATGTTCCCCAGTACAAATTACAATCCGAGGAAAAGCAGAAAGGAGCATTTACTATAAATTGTTGACATTCCACCTTGCAAATGGATTGTTTTCCTTACTGCTGAATAGAGAAACATTCATAATACTAGACAGAAACAAACTACATTTTAACTTCCTACGAGAGCAGTCCCTCTCTGATAGTTTATTAGCTAAGGGAAGTAGCAGAAACACAAGTGAACTTTACATACATGAGGTGCTAGCTTAAAAGACATATGCTGTGGAATTTCTGGCTGTAAGAAAGTTTGAAAAGTGTGGTGGCTTTTTACTGTGAGATTTCAAGCCCAGAGCCGAGTTAAGCAAGTTAGCACCCAGGACCTCTGGCCTAGAAGAACCACAGGGAGAAGTAGTTATCATGACAGTTGATGCTGAGACGCAAACACCTGACTGTGGTATTGCTGAATGTGGTTTGGCTAAAGTATGTCAGACAGAGGGTTGAGAAAAAGTTTCAGCACTTGGTTGGGGGTAGAGGCATGTAGCAAAATACTGCCAGCAGGATAATATTGTGAATCATCTCATGTTTGAATGTCAGCATGTGCCTCATTAGTCCTGGATGCTGCATAAATCTGGGACTGGGTTAGGAAAGTTAGTAGAAAAAACAAACCCATTTTCCTCACCACTGATGATGGTCTCCCTGTCATCTCCTCTGCTTCCAGCCAATAGAGGCTTTCCACATGAAGTTCTGTGGCAGTAGAGGTGCATAAGGATGTGCCAGATTGGAATGCATGATGTGGGTCATAAGGAGCAGAAAGATGTGAGTAATAATGCCAGTTGTGTGCAGCTGCAGTACTCTATTAGAAATAGTATAAACGTATGACTGAGTATCTGGGCAGGAAACCTTCCTGCTACAACACAGGTACTCAAACTAGCTAAACTCAGGCACTGCAATGTGACAAGGAAGCTTTTCTTCAAACTTGCTGATGAAAGCAGACAGGTTAATATCTGATTTGTTTTTTTGTTCATAAACTGAACATTTCCTTGTCACTGAATAATGGCAACATAGTAAGTCGCAGGGGATGTGGGGTCTTGCTCCCCACACAAAGTGCTAATTTCAGATGAATGCCCATTTTCAGCCTTCTGAACACAGTTTTGCACATTTAAGATAAAGTGTTCATTATTTTTTTGAGAACTAAGTGCTTATGGGCACTCCCAGCAAATTTCAGTATTAAAGTATAAACACTTGTACCAAAATCTGTTACACCATGTGTATTATAAACCAGTATATATTAACTGCTATAAATTTCTGTTGATGTGTATGTTATGTTTTTCCGCTGAAAAAGGACATGTGTCCAGTCGGACTTTTCCAGTAAACAAATGTAAAATAAAATAAATAAAATAAAATTATAAAGTGCGGGATCAGAATTACTGCTGACATGTATAGGAACTGGGGACCAGAGAATGAAGGAAGAGTAGTTCAAAATCATGATGCAATGATAAGTTATTTCATTCCTTGATCCACTGTCAGTGGCAGTCTCATTCCAATAGTGGCATCAATGGAGCTATGATATTATACTTGTCTATGAAAAAAACAGCAGTAAAAGCATATATCATGACATGCAAACCACTGCAGTTAGTAATTTACCTTTGATCATTTTTCAACTTCATTAAGATTTTGGCTGTTTTCCTAACCTAGTTTTGGATTAGTGTATGCTGAGAGATTTCCTAAATCAATGGCGTAAAATGCCACATTTTATATTTGATTGTGTTTTAAAATGTTCAGTTAGCAATAATGGGCCTTCAGTTCTGCCCTGCTTGCCTTCATAATTACATCCTGATGCCAATTCCTCAAACTAGTCTTAACTGGCATACTATGATTACCCTTGTAGCAAGGGCCAGTAAGTCACTCTAAGAAGTATGTGCCAGCCTTTCCTCTATTCCTTCAGATTAAAAGCATCTTTTGTGCAAGAAAAACAACTGTATGTCATATTATGAATTAAACCCAAGCCTACAGAGGATTATCTTATCATTCAGCTCTGGATATATATACACACATATACATAGGAGCCTAACTCTTCCTTGAATACCTTAAATAATAATCAACAAGTGATTGAAAGCAAATGGTCAAGGCAAGAAACATAGATTCGCAAAGGATTAAAAAAAAGTTAAAACAAGTTGACCCCTCATACTCCTACTAATTATGTATGCCAACTCTGAGATCACACTATGGTGGAGAAAGAGCATATTTCCCATTCTATGAAAGTAATTCTAAATTGTACTGTGATCTCATAGTGAAAAAGTCATTAATTTTTAATCAGCTGATTTTCGATCTGCTGTACTGGCTTTTTCACTCATCAGTGAAAAGGCACATTGATGAAAGATAGAGCAACTATATATATATATATATATATATATATATATATATATATATATATATATATATATACACACACACACACATATATATATATATATATATATATATATATATATATACAGAGAGAGAGTGAGAGAGTGAGACATATAGGCATATATAGGTGTGTGTGTGTGTGTGTGTGTGTGTGTGTGTGTGTGTGTGTGTGTGTGTGTGTGTGTGTGTGTGTGTATATATATATATATATATAGATAGCTAGATAAATATCGACACACATACACACACACACACACACTCACACACACACACACACACACACACACACACACACACACACACACACACACACACACACACACACACACACACACACATGCACAGACATAGAGTTATATTATAGAGAGAGAGCTTTTAATCTAAATCTTCTATAGCTACCTGGCAGTGAGAAAATTGGCTCTAGTTGAGTACTACTATTGATATAACACCTCAACCCCATGTATAAAATGAAAAAAAAGTGGGTGGATGCTGATGCCTTCTCACACCATATATCTTATTGGGTAACACTTACCTTGTAGATAGGAATAGCCAAATACAAACAACCTTATGTTTAGTTCCATCAAAATAGAAGATAATAACTGCTAAGTAATTCTTAATTATGACTTTTGTTGAGATGATAAAGTATAAACCAATGAATATTGAACCCTGGCCTAAGGAATACCACTCTTGCAGTGTGCAGCTTGAATTCTTGCTCAGATTATTTTAAATAGTTCTTTCAACACAAACCCTTTTTTAGGTACCATATACCATAGTCAGGAAAGTACAAAATAGTTTGTTAATTTGTTTAGTTAGTTAGTTTAGTTTAGTTATTTAATGACAGCTGTAAACAAAGTTAATGAAATGATATACAAGGAGCCATTTCAACCACAGCTTAGACGCTTGGTTTTGGTACATACAGATTGGTTTTCCTGGTGTTTATTTAGATAAAAGGAAATCTGTAGTTAACATCAATGTCATACATCCTGTTAAGTTGTTAGAAGTTAAAAGAAGTATACAAAAATGAATGTTTTAAAGCTCTGCCTCCAGCAGCACTAGCTAGACATGTGCATTACACGTAAGTCCATACACTGGATATTTTAATTGATATCCACTTTTGAATGTCATTTGGATTACAATGATGATTCTCTTGGGTGGTGGCATAAAAACAGACTAGGCGGATACATATAGTGTGCATTTGCTACCATTTCTGGTCTTCTAATACTCTGAACAATTTAAAGAGCATACCCTGCCAATAAAAAAATAAATTGCATGTCTAGTGGCTATAGATTGCATCAATCAAGCAATTCATACTGATAGTTTTGAATTTATTTGTTTGCATTATAAAGCAGTGACTGCCTCACCTGTCTCATGTTTGCTGTGCTTGTGGCATGCATTCTGTTGTCATGGAAAGAGCAATAAAAGTAAAAAATCTTAATGAAAGCAATTCATGCATGTAAGATGGATATTTTGGCAAATTATTACTATAAAACCTAAGAAATGCCCCTGAGCCCTAAAACAAGCTTTTCATACTGTTGCTTGTGAATGCATTAGAATGGTTTACACCTGAAAACATCTGACTTTTTATTTCATAATGAGCCTCCATTAATCTACTTTGAAACAGTTGCCTCCATGCCTATTGCATAGTATTATCATCCAGAAGGTGTATAACTGATAACATTTGAGTTTCTGGTAAAGCTTACTGCTTTTGGGATCGGTATTTATTATTCAAATCTCATGTTCTACATCTCCAGTCAGAAAAGCAGTGTTATCTGTGGATAACTCCCATCTATTCCAACTGCATCTCAGATGTGACATAATAACCAAAGTTTTGTGCCATGCCTGTGAAACAGATGGAAAGGAAAAACGCAGCTCATTTCCTCCATCTATTCCTGTTACAAGGCCACAAGGAAGCCAGAGCCTATGCCATTAGCTAGAGGGTACAAAGCATTGCTATCTGGGCAAGGTGCAGGTGTATCTCAGAATCCATGCACACATGCAAGCATACCCACACATCTACAGACAATTTGGAGAAGGCAACTTCACCTACTGCATGTGTTTGGGAAGTGGGAAGAAACTAGAGCACTAGGAAAAAAACTACATGGATGCAAGGACAACATACAGATTCTGGACAGAAAACATCATAGCTGAGACTTGAACCAGGCAACCCTTAATGTGAGGGTGTAATGCTACACACAGCGCCACTATGCCACCTGCAGTTTGCTTTAGCGTTATATATTTTTGATTAATTTATAACATGGGGTTAGCCATGAAGTATCATTTATTGAACTTAGTTACAAAGTTATGATGTCATCTAAACTATCGTAAAATAATACGTTTATTTCAAGTGGATTCTGTCCTAAAGTAATAACCATTTTGTGACTCATATGTACTAAAAACCCATCATTTAGAATATTATCTGTGACCATCATCAAAAAACAGTTCCGCTGTTTCTAATTTAGGTTCACACATATTCTACAGCACTTCAGTGATGATTTTTAATACCTTCTTCTGTGTGGCAACATAGTAAGAGGAATTAAGGAAAACTACTACAGTTCTGAAACAAAGAGGAACAGTGGATTAGGATAATGAACTTTAAGAAACATAAAAAAATACCATATCAGACTACAGACTAGGCACCCCAAGACTGATTATCAGCTGGGGCAATCAACAGAGCTGGCTGGAAAAGATGGCAATGAGCAGCCACAATGCCTGTTTATCCATTCAGGTGTGAGAGCGGTTGCTCTGGCTTGCTACTTGGGTGAATCCTAGTCAGGGCAGTGAATGCATGCTCGCATGGAGTATGAGCCTATGAACATGTGTTGTCACTGCATATTTTCAGGTAGCTGAGCAGGACTGCAGTGGTATGCTTCCTGTGGTAGGGAGCGCACAGCTCAGTGAGCTTCTATGGGTGGGGGGATGCCCAACTAGGGAGAGACAGGGCAAGCTGACCTGCTTCCTAGCATATGACCCTTGCTGTTGCATTGAATGAACTGAGTAAGCAACCCAGACAGAAACAAACAGGCTGTAGGGCTCTTGTCTAGCCCGGGGATGTCTGCCTCTTGCCACATGGAATGAAAGAGCCATTAGGGTGCAGGAAAAGTAGCCCCTATGGAGTGAAGGAAAAGAAAAAGCATAAAGAAATATGTCAAGAACAAGACAAAACAAAAGATAGTGGGAAAACAGTCTTAAGATTAAAAGCTCAAACTGAGAAAAGAATAGCGAGTGCCGTTATGAAAGGTAAATATAATTAAGGAGGATAAAGAACACGTCGCAGGTATATTACACTGCAAATAAAAATGACAGTCTGTTTGGAAATTTGATCTAAGATCTTTTTTTTTTTTTGTTACACAGGAAAAGTCATGGAATAATTTTTAAAAGTAAATTTAAATGGAGCACTGATCACCAGACAAGATTCACTCCAGAGCTCTAGAGGAAGTAAGATCAGAACTGGTGAAACCAGTCAAAAAACATTTTAACGAGGTATAGGAAAGTGAGGGTCTGCTAGAATTAGAATAGTGCAGATATGATTCCATTTTAAAAAAATAAGTCAGTATACCTGATTTCTATAGAAAAGAAATGACAGAATCCCTTCTGAAAGAATGACTTTTTCAATATCTTCAGGGAGTAGTGGGCAGGACACAATGCAACATTGATTCCCATTGAGAAGATCGCATCAGATGCATATGAATACTTTTGACTGTGTAAATGATATAGTAATTTGAGGTGACGATGCAGATATGATTTATCTAGATCAAGATATTTGCTATGATGTCACATAAATGATTACTACAGAAGCTGGGCAGCCTTCATGTAGGGTAAAAGGACTGCCTAAGAAAAATCTGGTTTCATAACAAATCAGAGAGAGTAATGCTAAAGGTAACTACACTGAGGAAAGGGATGTTACTAATAGAATCATGTGAGGCTTTTGTCCAGGCATACAATCTGTTTTTTCAACAAACATCCATCGAAAAATACACCCTACCCATTCCTATGAATGTGTGGTCAACCTCCCCAACACAGTCCCCATACCAGTGTTGTCCCTTGTTGTCTCCTAATTTTATACTGCAGCTTCTGGAAATGAAAGAACCCTAGTTGGTGATTCCATTCATTATAGAAATTAAATCCACATTTGACATGTTGTATTCATTTTAAATTGCATGACTTGAGCAGATATACTAAGACAAACTGTATGGTTACTGTGTAGTGATACTGCAGGGGAACTGGATGGCAAAGTATGACTTGTTCCCATTTGCATGATATAAATAGATAAAGCTCAGACTACAGCCCCAGCAATCTGTTTCACTAGCTGTCTCAGGTGCTGGAGAAATCTGAGGTTGGGAGTGAGCAGTGTAAGTAAGGGATGTGACACTGTCCTACAACAATACTATCACCTTCAGGCAGGTAATGATAGTGCACCAAGACCATATGGAAACATGTACATACCAGGTGAGTTAACATTCTGAGCTCTATTTTAGCAGTGCACCTGGTCACTACCATAGCAGTAATGGTACAGTTATGAGAGGAAAGACCCTAACTCTGCAGACAATAGCATGCACCACAGCTATTCTCCTTCTCTGACCCCATTAATAGTGAGAATATTAGAGGGATGAGAAATAGTTTTATCAGGGAGGGCTGAATGGTCACAGTGGGACAGAAATAAAAATGTCAAGAGTATATCTGGCGTTGAAAAACGATCTTAAAGAAGACACAGAAGGTGGTATAATCTGAATCGTCAGGTCTTGAGAGAACTACAGGAGTGGGTGAGTATATATCAGCTTAGATGTAATACAATGTAATGGATCTTAGGAAAATTACCCAGAAACAGACAAAGCAGTTACAAATTGAAGTTTCTTCAACAATATAATTAGAAAAGGACTTTGAGGCAGTCATAACAAATGACTGACAAAGATTAAATCACTATGCAAAGAGTACAAGAAAGGAATGGAAAGTAATAAGAATGGTGTATAATATAGAATTAGAAAGAAGGAAGTCATTATCCATCTGTGCAAATAACTGGTAAGATCCAATTCAAATGTTATGTGCAGTAGCTCTGCAAGGAAATACATGGGCTGAATTAGATGAGAGGAAGGGAGACAAAATGGTACAAGGTCTGAATCACAGACCTTATGAGGAACAGGTGAAAGAATCAGTATAAATATGCTCTAAAAAAGGAACTGCAGAGCACAATAGTACATATCAGCACAATTTGAAATTCATGGAAGGGTGACTCTGAGAAGCTGTCTGGAAGTACTTTTTTTCATGTACAGTACTACTGTTGAATGAACTGCGGAAAGTCCCACATGTATTGTCGAGAGAAATTAGTTATCTGGAGAAACCTTATATGTATTGTGGAGTGAGATTAGTTACCTGTTGGAAGTCCTATGTGTATTGTGGAGTAAGATTAGTTACCTGGGGGAAGTCCTATGTGTATTGTGGAGAGAGATTAGTTACCTGGGGGAAGTCCTATATATAATGTGGAGTGAGATTAGTTACCTGGGGGAAGTCCTATGTGTATTGTGGAGTGAGATTAGTTACCTGGGGAAGTCTTATTTGTATTGTGGAGTGAGATTAGTTACCTGGGGAAAGTCCTATGTGTATTGTGGAGTGAGATTATTTACCTAGGGAAGTCCTATATGTATTGTGGAGTGAGATTAGTTACCTGGGGGAAGTCCTATGTGTATTTTGGAGTGAGATTAGTTACCTGGGGGAAGTCCTATTTGTATTGTGGAGTGAGATTAGTTACCTGCGGGAAGTCCTATGTGTATTGTGGAGTGAGATTAGTTACATGGGGGAAAGTCCTATGTGTATTGTTGAGTGAGATTAGTTACCTGGGGAAGTCCTATTTGTATTGTGGAGTGAGATTAGTTACCTGGGGAAAGTCCTACATGTAATGTTGAGTGAAATTAGGTATCTGGGGAAGTCTTATATGTATTGTGGAGTGAGATTAGTTACCTGCGGGAAGTCCTATGTGTATTGTGTAGTGAGATTACTTACCTAGGGGAAGTGCTATTTGTATTGTGGATTGACATTAGTTACCTGGGGGAAGTCATGTGTGTATTGTGGAGTGAGATTAGTTACATGGGGAAAGTCCTATGTGTATTGTCATGTGAGATTAGTTACCTGAGGGAAGTCCTATGTATATTGTGGAGTGAGATTAGTTACCTGGGGAAAGTCATATGTATTGTGGAGTGAGATTAGTTTCCAGGTGGAAGTCCTATGTGTATTGTGTAGTGAGATTACTTACCTGGGGGAAGTCTTATGTGTATTGTGGAGTGAGATTAGTTACCTGGGGAAGTCCTATGTGCATTGTGGAGTGAGATTATTTAGCTGGGGGAAGTCCTATGTGTATTGCGGAGTGAGATTAGTTACCTGGGGAAAGTCCTATTTGTATTGTTGAGTGAGATTAGTTGCCTGAGGGAAGTACTATGTATATTGTGGAGTGAGATTACTTACCTGGCGGAAGTCCTATATGTATTGTGGAAGGAGATTAGTTACCAGGGGGAAGTCCTATGTGTATTGTGGAGTGAGATTAGTTACCTGGGGGAAGTCCTATGTGTAATGTGGAGCGAGATTAGTTACCAGGGGAAGTCCTATATGTATTGTGGAGTGAGATTATTTAGCTGGGGGAAGTCCTATGTGTATTGTGGAGTGATATTAGTTACCTGGGGAAGTAGTATGTGTATTGTGGAGTGAGATTAGTTACCTGGGGAAGTCCTATGTGTATTGTGGAGTGAGTTTAGTTACCTGGGGAATTCCTATATGTATTGTGGATTGAGATTATTTACCTGGGGAAGTCCTATGTGTATTCTGGAGTGAGATTAGTTACCTGTTGGAAGTCCTATGTGTATTGTGGAGAGAGATTAGTTACCTGTTGGATGTCCTATGTGTATTGTGGAGTGAGATTAGTTACCTGGGGAAGTCCTATGTGTATTGTGGAGTGAAATTTGTTTCCTGGGGGAAGTGCTATTTGTATTTTGGAGTGAGATTACTTACCTGGGGGAAGTCCTATGTGTATTGTGGAGTGAGATTAGTTACATGGGGGAAGTCCTATGTATATTGTTGAGTGAGAATAGTTACCTGGGGGAGTCCCATTTGTATTGTGGAGTGAGATTAGTTACCTGGGGAAAGTCCTACATGTAATGTTGAGTGAAATTAGTTATCAGGGGAAGTCTTATATGTTTTGTGGAGTGAGATTAGTTACCTTGGGGAAGTCCTATGTGTATTGTGGAGTGAGATTACTTACCTGGGGGAAGTGCTATTTGTATTGTGGAGTGAGATTAGTTACCTTGGGGAAGTCCAATGTGTATTGTGGAGTGAGATTATTTACCTGGGCAAGTCCTGTATATATCGTGGAGTGAGATTAGTTACCTGGGGAAAGTCCTATTTGTATTGTCGAGTGAGATTAGTTATCTGAGGGAAGTCCTATGTATATTGTGGAGTGAGATTAGTTTCCTGGGGGAAGTCCTATATGTATTGTGGAGTGAGATTAGTTACCAGGGGGAAGTCATATGTGTATTGTGGAGTGAGATTAGTTACTTGGGGGAAGTCCTATGTGTATTGTGGAGTGAGATTAGTTACCTGGGGAAGTCCTATGTGTATTGTGGAGTGAGATTATTTAGCTGGGGGAAGTCCTATGTGTATTGCGGAGTGAGATTAGTTACCTGAAGAAGTCCTATGTGTATTGTGGAGTGAGATTAGTTACCTGGTGAAGTCCTCTGTGTATTGTGGAGTGAGATTAGTTACCTGGGGAAGTCATATGTGTATTGTGGAGTGAGATTAGTTACCTGGGGAAGTCCTATGTGTATTGTGGAGTGATATTATTTACCTAGGGAAGTCCTACGTGTATTGTGGAGTGAGATTAGTTACTTGGGGAAGTCCTATATGTATTGTGGATTGAGACTATTTACCTGGGAATGTGCTATGTGTATTGTGGAGTGAGATGAGTTACCTGTTGGAAGTCCTATATGTATTGTGGAAAGAGATTAGTTACCTGTTGGATATCCTATGTGTATTGTGGAGTGGGATTAGTTACCTGGGGAAGTCTTATGTGTATTGTGGAGTGAAATTTGTTACCTGGGGGAAGTGCTATTTGTATTTTGGAGTGAGATTAGTTACCTGGGGGAAGTCCTATGTGTATTGTGGAGTGAGATTAGTTACCCGGGGAAAGTCCTATATATATTGTCAAGTGAGATTGGTTATCTAGAGAAGTCTTATATGTATTTTGGAGTGAGATTAGTTACCTGGGGGAAGTACTATGTGCATGGTGGAGTGAGATTACTTACCTGAGGGATGAGCCATTTGTATTGTGGAGTGAGATTATTTACCTGGGGGAAGTCCTATGTGTACTGTGGAGTAAGATTAGTTACCTGGGGGAAGTTCTATATGTATTATGGAGCGATGTTAGTTACCTGGGGGAAGTCCTGTGTGTATTATGGAGTGATATTAGTCACCTGGGGGAAGTCCTATGTGTATTGTGGAGTGATATTATTTACCTGGAGAAGTTCTATTTGTATTGCCGAGTGAGATTAGTTACCTGAGGGAAGTCCTATGTATATTGTGGAGTGAGATTATTTACCTGGGGGAAGTCCTATATGTATTGTGGAGTGAGATTAGTTACCTGGGTGAAGTCCTATGTGTATTGTGGAGTGAGATTAGTTACCTGGAGAAGTCCTGTGTGTATTGTGGAGTGAGATTAGTTACCTGGGGAAGTCCTATGTGTATTGTGGAGTGACATTAGTTACCTGGGGAAGTCATATGTGTATTGTGGAGTGAGATTATTTACCTGGGGAAGTCCTATGTGCATTGCGGAGTGAGATTAGTTATCTGGGAAAGTCCTATGTGTATTGTGGAGTGAGATTATTTACCTAGGAAAGTCCTATGTGTATTGTGGAGTGAGATTAGTTACCTGTTGGAAGTCCTATGTGTATTGTGGAGTGAGATTAGTTACCTGTTGAACATCCTATGTGTATTGTGGGGTGACATTAGTTACCTGGGGAAGTCCTATGTGTATTGTGGAGTGAGATTAGTTACCTGGTGGAAGACC
Organism: Protopterus annectens; assembly: GCF_019279795.1. Taxonomy (NCBI): domain Eukaryota; kingdom Metazoa; phylum Chordata; order Ceratodontiformes; family Protopteridae; genus Protopterus; species Protopterus annectens. The sequence goes on from NC_056746.1 coordinate 1,125,719,661, forward strand.
TATGTGTATTGTGGAGTGAGTTTATTTACCTGGGGAAGTCCTATGTGTATTATGGAGTGGGGTTAGTTACCTGGGGACGTCTTGTGTGTATTGTGGAGTGAGATTAGTTACCTGGGGAAGTCCTATGTGTGTTGTGGAGTAAGATTAGTTACCTGAGGGAAGTCCGTTGTGTATTTTGAAGTGAGATTAGTTACGTGTGGGAAGTCCTATTTGTATTGTGGAGTGAGATTAGTTGCCTGGGGGAAGTCTTATGTGTACTGGGGAGTGAGATTAGTTACCTGGGTGAAGTTCTATATGTATTATGGAGTGAGATTAGTTACCTGGGGGAAGTCCTATGTGTATTGTGGAGTGAGTTTAGTTACCTGGGGAAGTCCTATGTGCATTGTGTAGTGAAATTAGTTAGCTGGGGATGTCCTGTGTGTATTATGGAATGAGATTAGTTACCTGTGGAAGTCCTATGTGCATTGTGGAGTGAGATTAGTTACCTGGGGAATTCCTACGTGTATTGTGGAGTTAGATTAGTTACTTGGGGAAGTCCTATGTGTATTGTGGAGTGAGATTAGTTACCTAGGGAAGTCTTATTTGTATAGTGGAGTGAGATTAGTTACCTGGGCAAAGTCCTATGTGTATTGTGGAGTGAGATTATTTACCTGGGGAAGTCCTATATGTGTTGTGGAGTGAGATTAGTTACCTGGGGGAAGTCCTATGTGTACTGTGGAGTGAGATTAGTTACCTGGGGGAAGTCCTATATGTATTGTCGAGTGAGATTAGTTACCTGGGGAAAGTCCTGTGTGTATTGTGGAGTGAGATTAGTTACCTGGGGAAGTCCTATTTGTATTGTGGAGTAAGATTAGTTACTTGGGGAAAGTCCTATGTGTATTGTGGAGTGAGATTATTTACCTGGGGAAGTCCTATATGTATTGTGGAGTGAGATTAGTTACCTGGGGGAAGTCCTATTTGTATTGTGGAGTGAGATTAGTTATCTGGGGAAAGTCCTATGTGTATTGTGGAGTGAGATTAGTTACATGGGGGAAGTCCTATGTGTATTGTTGAGCATTTTTATTTACCTGGAGAAGTCCTATTTGTATTGTGGGGTGAGATTAGTTACCTGCAGAAAGTCTTAAATGTACTGTCGAGAGAAATTAGTTATCTGGGGAAGTCTTATATGTATTGTGGAGTGAGATTAGTTACCTGGGGGAAGTCCTATGTGTATTGTGGAGAGAGATTAGTTACCTGTTGGAAGTCCTATCTGTATTGCGGAGTGAGGTTAGTTACCTGGGGGAAGTCCTATTTGTACTGTTGAGTGAGATTAGTTGCCTGAGGGAAGTACTATGTATACTGTGGACTGAGATTACTTACCTGGCGGAAGTCCTATATGTATTGTGGAATGAGATTAGTTACCAGGGGGAAGTCCTATGTGTATTGTGGAGTGAGATTAGTTACCTGGGGGAAGTCCTATGTGTAATGTGGAGCGAGATTAGTTACCAGGGAAAGTCCTATATGTATTGTGGAGTGAGATTATTTAGCTGGGGGTAGTCCTATGTGTATTGTGGAGTGATATTAGTTACCTGGGGAAGTAGTATGTGTATTGTGGAGTGAGATTAGTTACCTGGGGAAGTCCTATGTATATTGTGGAGTGAGTTTAGTTACCTGGGGAAGTCCTATATGTATTGTGGATTGAGATTATTTACCTGGGGAAGTCCTATGTGTATTCTGGAGTGAGATTAGTTACTTGTTGGAAGTCCTATGTGTATTGTGGAGAGAGATTAGTTACCTGTTGGATGTCCTATGTGTATTGTGGAGTGAAATTAATTACCTGGGGAAGTCCTATGTGTATTGTGGAGTGAAATTTGTTTCCTGGGGGAAGTGCTATTTGTATTTTGCAGTGAGATTAGTTACCTGGGGGAAGTCCTATGTGTATTGTGGAGTGAGATTAGTTACATGGGGGAAGTCCTATGTATATTGTTGAGTGAGAATAGTTACCTGGGAGAGTCCCATTTGTATCGTGGAGTGAGATTAGTTACCTGGGGAAAGTCCTACATGTAATGTTGAGTGAAATTAGTTATCTGGGGAAGTCTTATATGTTTTGTGGAGTGAGATTAGTTACCTTGGGGAAGTCCTATGTGTATTGTGGAGTGAGATTACTTACCTGGGGGAAGTGCTATTTGTATTGTGGAGTGAGATTAGTTACCTTGGGGAAGTCCAATGTGTATTGTGGAGTGAGATTATTTACCTGGGCAAGTCCTGTATGTATCGTGGAGTGAGATTAGTTACCTGGGGAAAGTCCTATTTGTATTGTCGAGTGAGATTAGTTACCTGAGGGAAGTCCTATGTATATTGTGGAGTGAGATTAGTTTCCTGGGGGAAGTCCTATATGTATTGTGGAGTGAGATTAGTTACCAGGGGGAAGTCATATGTGTATTGTGGAGTGAGATTAGTTACTTGGGGAAAGTCCTATGTGTATTGTGGAGTGAGATTAGTTACCTGGGGAAGTCCTATGTGTATTGTGGAGTGAGATTATTTAGCTGGAGGAAGTCCTATGTGTATTGCGGAGTGAGATTAGTTACCTGAAGAAGTCCTATGTGTATTGTGGAGTGAGATTAGTTACTTGGTGAAGTCCTCTGTGTATTGTGGAGTGAGATTAGTTACCTGCGGAAGTCATATGTGTATTGTGGAGTGAGATTAGTTACCTGGGGAAGTCCTATGTGTATTGTGGAGTGATATTATTTACCTAGGGAAGTCCTATGTGTATTGTGGAGTGAGATTAGTTACTTGGGGAAGTCCTATATGTATTGTGGATTGAGATTATTTACCTGGGAATGTGCTATGTGTATTGTGGAGTGAGATTAGTTACCTGTTGGAAGTCCTATATGTATTGTGGAAAGAGATTAGTTACCTGTTGGATATCCTATGTGTATTGTGGAGTGGGATTAGTTACCTGGGGAAGTCTTATGTGTATTGTGGAGTGAAATTTGTTAACTGGGGGAAGTGCAATTTGTATTTTGGAGTGAGATTAGTTACCTGGGGGAAGTCCTATGTGTATTGTGGAGTGAGATTAGTTACCTGGGGAAAGTCCTATATATATTGTCAAGTGAGATTAGTTATCTAGGGAAGTTTTATATGTATTTTGGAGTGAGATTAGTTACCTGGGGGAAGTACTATGTGCATGGTGGAGTGAGGTTACTTACCTGAGGGATGAGCCATTTGTATTGTGGAGTGAGATTAGTTACCTGGGGGAAGTCCTATGTGTACTGTGGAGTAAGATTAGTTACCTGGGGGAAGTTCTATATGTATTATGGAGCGATGTTAGTTACCTGGGGGAAGTCCTATGTGTATTATGGACTGATGTTAGTCACCTGGGGGAAGTCCTATGTGTATTGTGGAGTGATATTATTTACCTGGAGAAGTTCTATTTGTATTGCCGAGTGAGATTAGTTACCTGAGGGAAGTCCTATGTATATTGTGGTGTGAGATTATTTACCTGGGGGAAGTCCTATATGTATTGTGGAGTGAGATTAGTTACCTGGGGGAAGTCCTATGTGTATTGTGGAGTGAGATTAGTTACCTGGAGAAGTCCTGTGTGTATTGTGGAGTGATATTAGTTACCTGGGGAAGTCCTATGTGTATTGTGGAGTGACATTAGTTACCTGGGGAAGTCATATGTGTATTGTGGAGTGAGATTATTTACCTGGGGAAGTCCTATGTGCATTGCGGAGTGAGATTAGTTATCTGGGAAAGTCCTATGTGTATTGTGGAGTGAGATTATTTACCTAGGAAAGTCCTATGTGTATTGTGGAGTGAGATTAGTTACCTGTTGGAAATCCTATGTGTATTGTGGAGTGAGATTAGTTACCTGTTGAACATCCTATGTGTATTGTGGAGTGACATTAGTTACCTGGGGAAGTCCTATGTGTATTGTGGAGTGAGATTAGTTACCTGGTGGAAGACCTATGTGTATTGTGGAGTGAGTTTATTTACCTGGGGAAGTCCTATGTGTATTATGGAGTGGGATTAGTTACCTGGGGAAGTCTTGTGTGTATTGTGGAGTGAGATTAGTTACCTGGGGAAGTCCTATGTGTGTTGTGGAGTAAGATTAGTTACCTGAGGGAAGTCCTTTTTTTTATTTTGAAGTGAGATTAGTTACCTGTGGGAAGTCCTATTTGTATTGTGGAGTGAGATTAGTTGCCTGGGGGAAGTCTTATGTGTACTGGGAAGTGAGATTAGTTACCTGGGTGAAGTTCTATATGTATTATGGAGTGATATTAGTTACCTGGGGGAAGTCCTATGTGTATTGTGGAGTGAGTTTAGTTACCTGGGGAAGTCCTATGTGCATTGTGTAGTGAAATTAGTTAGCTGGGGAAGTCCTGTGTGTATTGTGGAATGAGATTAGTTACCTGTGGAAGTCCTATGTGCATTGTGGAGTGAGATTAGTTACCTGGGGAATTCCTATGTGTATTGTGGAGTTAGATTAGTTACTTGGGGAAGTCCTATGTGTATTGTGGAGTGAGATTAGTTACCTAGGGAAGTCTTATTTGTATTGTGGAGTGAGATTAGGTATCTGGGCAAAGTCCTATGTGTATTGTGGAGTGAGATTATTTACCTGGGGAAGTCCTATATGTGTTGTGGAGTGAGATTAGTTACCTGTTGGAAGTCCTATGTGTACTGTGGAGTGAGATTAGTTACCTGGGGGAAGTCCTATGTGTACTGTGGAGTGAGATTAGTTACCTGGGGGAAGTCCTATATGTATTGTCGAGTGAGATTAGTTACCTGGGGGAAGTCCTCTGTGTATTGTGGCATGAGATTAGTTACCTGGGGAAGTCCTATTTGTATTGTGGAGTAAGATTAGTTACTTGGGGAAAGTCCTATGTTTATTGTGGAGTGAGATTATTTACCTGGGGAAGTCCTATATGTATTGTGGAGTGAGATTAGTTACCTGGGGGAAGTCCTATTTGTATTGTGGAGTGAAATTAGTTACCTGGGGAAAGACCTATGTGTATTGTGGAGTGAGATTAGTTACATGGGGGAAGTCCTATGTGTATTGTTGAGTGAGATTAGTTACCTGGCGGAGTCCCATTTGTATTGTGGAGTGAGATTAGGTACCTGGGGAAAGTCCTACATGTAATGTTGAGTGAAATTAGTTATCTGGGGAAGTCTTATATGCTTTGTGGAGTGAGATTAGTTACCTTGGGGAAGTCCTATGTGTATTGTGGAGTGAGATTACTTACCTGGGGGAAGTGCTATTTGTATTGTGGAGTGATATTAGTTACCTGAGGGAAGTCCAATGAGTATTGTGGAGTGAGATTAGTTACCTGGTGGAAGTCCTATGTGTATTGTGGAGTGAGATTAGTTACCTGTTGGAAGTCCTATGTGTATTGTGGAGTAAGATTAGTTACCTGGGGGAAGTCCTATGTGTATTGTGGAGACAGATTGGTTACTTGGGGGGAAGTCCTATATGTATTGTGGAGTGAGATTAGTTACCTGGGGGAAGTCCTATGTGTATTGTGGAGTGAGATTAGTTACCTGCAGAAAGTCTTACATGTACTGTCGAGAGAAATTAGTTATCTGGGGAAGTCTTATATGTATTGTGGAGTGAGATTAGTTACCTGGGGGAAGTCCTATGTGTATTGTGGAGAGAGATTAGTTACCTGTTGGAAGTCCTATGTGTATTGTGGAGTGATATTAGTTACCTGGGGGAAGTCCTATGTGTATTGTGGAGTGAGATTAGTTACATGGGGAAAGTCCTATGTGTATTGTTGAGTGAGATTAGTTACCTGGCGGAGTCCCATTTGTATTGTGGAGTGAGATTAGGTACCTGGGGAAAGTCCTACATGTAATGTTGAGTGAAATTAGTTATCTGGGGAGGTCTTATATGCTTTGTGGAGTGAGATTAGTTACCTTGGGGAAGTCCTATGTGTATTGTGGAGTGAGATTACTTACCTGGGGGAAGTGCTATTTGTATTGTGGAGTGATATTAGTTACCTGAGGGAAGTCCAATGAGTATTGTGGAGTGAGATTAGTTACCTGGTGGAAGTTCTATGTGTATTGTGGAGTGAGATTAGTTACCTGTTGGAAGTCCTATGTGTATTGTGGAGTAAGATTAGTTACCTGGGGGAAGTCCTATGTGTATTGTGGAGACAGATTGGTTACTTGGGGGGAAGTCCTATATGTATTGTGGAGTGAGATTAGTTACCTGGGGGAAGTCCTATGTGTATTGTGGAGTGAGATTAGTTACCTGGGGAAGTCTTATTTGTATTGTGGAGTGAGATTAGTTACCTGGGGAAATTCCTATGTGTATTGTGGAGTGAGATTAGTTACCTGGGGGAAGTCCTATGTGTAATGTGGAGTGAGATTAGTTACAAGGGGAAGTCCTATATGTATTGTGGAGTGAGATTATTTAGCTGGGGGAAGTCCTATGTGTATTGTGGAGTGATATTAGTTACCTGGGGGAGTAGTATGTGTATTGTGGAGTGAGATTAGTTACCTGGGGAAGTCCTATGTGTATTGTGGAGTGAGTTTAGTTACCTGGGGAATTCCTATATGTATTGTGGATTGAGATTATTTACCTGGGGAAGTCCTATGTGTATTCTGGAGTGAGATTAGTTACCTGTTGGAAGTCCTATGAGTATTGTGGAGAGAGATTAGTTACCTGTTGGATGTCCTATGTGTATTGTGGAGTGAGATTAGTTACCTGGGGAAGTCCTATGTGTATTGTGGAGTGAAATTTGTTTCCTGGGGGAAGTGCTATTTGTATTTTGGAGTGAGATTACTTACCTGGGGGAAGTCCTATGTGTATTGTGGAGTGAGATTAGTTACATGGGGGAAGTCCTATGTATATTGTTGAGTGAGAATAGTTACCTGGGCCAGTCCCATTTGTATTGTGGAGTGAGATTAGTTACCTGGGGAAAGTCCTACATGTAATGTTGAGTGAAATTAGTTATCAGGGGAAGTCTTATATGTTTTGTGGAGTGAGATTAGTTACTTTGGGGAAGTCCTATGTGTATTGTGGAGTGAGATTACTTACCTGGGGGAAGTGCTATTTGTATTGTGGAGTGAGATTAGTTACCTTGGGGAAGTCCAATGTGTATTGTGGAGTGAGATTATTTACCTGGGCAAGTCCTGTATATATCGTGGAGTGAGATTAGTTACCTGGGGAAAGTCCTATTTGTATTGTCGAGTGAGATTAGTTATCTGAGGGAAGTCCTATGTATATTGTGGAGTGAGATTAGTTTCCTGGGGGAAGTCCTATATGTATTGTGGAGTGAGATTAGTTACCAGGGGGAAGTCATATGTGTATTGTGGAGTGAGATTAGTTACTTGGGGGAAGTCCTATATGTACTGTGGAGTGAGATTAGTTACCTGGGGAAGTCCTATGTGTATTGTGGAGTGAGATTATTTAGCTGGGGGAAGTCCTATGTGTATTGCGGAGTGAGATTAGTTACCTGAAGAAGTCCTATGTGTATTGTGGAGTGAGATTAGTTACCTGGTGAAGTTCTCTGTGTATTGTGGAGTGAGATTAGTTACCTGGGGAAGTCATATGTGTATTGTGGAGTGAGATTAGTTACCTGGGGAAGTCCTATGTGTATTGTGGAGTGATATTATTTACCTAGGGAAGTCCTATGTGTATTGTGGAGTGAGATTAGTTACTTGGGGAAGTCCTATATGTATTGTGGATTGAGATTATTTACCTGGGAATGTGCTATGTGTATTGTGGAGTGAGATTAGTTACCTGTTGGAAGTCCTATATGTATTGTGGAAAGAGATTAGTTACCTGTTGGATATCCTATGTGTATTGTGGAGTGGGATTAGTTACCTGGGGAAGTCTTATGTGTATTGTGGAGTGAAATTTGTTACCTGGGGGAAGTGCTATTTGTATTTTGGAGTGAGATTAGTTACCTGGGGGAAGTCCTATGTGTATTGTGGAGTGAGATTAGTTACCCGGGGAAAGTCCTATGTATATTGTCAAGTGAGATTAGTTATCTAGGTAAGTCTTATATGTATTTTGGAGTGAGATTAGTTACCTGGGGGAAGTACTATGTGCATGGTGGAGTGAGATTACTTACCTGAGGGATGAGCCATTTGTATTGTGGAGTGAGATTAGTTACCTGGGGGAAGTCCTATGTGTACTGTGGAGTAAGATTAGTTACCTGGGGGAAGTTCTATATGTATTATGGAGCGATGTTAGTTACCTGGGGGAAGTCCTATGTGTATTATGGAGTGATGTTAGTCACCTGGGGGAAGTCCTATGTATATTGTGGAGTGATATTATTTACCTGGAGAAGTTCTATTTGTATTGCCGAGTGAGATTAGATACCTGAGGGAAGTCCTATGTATATTGTGGAGTGAGATTATTTACCTGGGGGAAGTCCTATATGTATTGTGGAGTGAGATTAGTTACCTGGGGGAAGTCCTATGTGTATTGTGGAGTGAGATTAGTTACCTGGAGAAGTCCTGTGTGTATTGTGGAGTGATATTAGTTACCTGGGGAAGTCCTATGTGTATTGTGGAGTGAGATTAGTTACCTGGGGAAGTCATATGTGTATTGTGGAGTGAGATTATTTACCTGGGGAAGTCCTATGTGCATTGCGGAGTGAGATTAGTTATCTGGGAAAGTCCTATGTGTATTGTGGAGTGAGATTATTTACCTAGGAAAGTCCTATGTGTATTGTGGAGTGAGATTAGTTACCTGTTGGAAGTCCTATGTGTATTGTGGAGTGAGATTATTTACCTGTTGGACATCCTATGTGTATTGTGGAGTGACATTAGTTACCTGGGGAAGTCCTATGTGTATTGTGGAGACAGATTGGTTACCTGGGGGGAAGTCCTATATGTATTGTGGAGTGAGATTAGTTACCTGGGGGAAGTCCTATGTGTATTGTGGAGTGAGATTAGTTACCTGGGGAAGTCTTATTTGTATTGTAGAGTGAGATTAGTTACCTGGGGAAATTCCTATGTGTATTGTTGAGTGAGATTATTTACCTGAGGGAAGTCCTATTTGTATTGTGGAGTGAGATTAGTTACCTGGGGATAGTCCTACATGTAATGTTGAGTGAAATTAGTTATCTGGGGAAGTCTTATATGTATTGTGGAGTGAGATTAGTTACCTGGGGGAAGTCCTATGTGTATTGTGGAGTGAGATTAGTTACCTGGGGAAGTCCTGTATGTATCGTGGAATGAGATTAGTTACATGGGGAAAGTCCTATTTGTATTGTCATGTGAGATTAGTTACCTGAGGGAAGTCCTATTTATATTGTAGAGTGAGATTAGTTACCTGGGGAAAGTCCTATATGTATTGTGGAGTGAGATTAGTTACCAGGTGGTAGTCCTATGTGTATGGTGTAGTGAGATTAGTCTTATGTGTATTGTGGAGTGAGATTAGTTACCTGGGGAAGTCCTATGTGTATTGTGGAGTGACATTATTTAGCTGGGGGAAGTTCTGTGTGTATTGCGGAGTGAGATTAGTTACCTGGGAAAGTCCTATTTGTATTGTTGAGTGAGATTAGTTGCCTGAGGGAAGTACTATGTATATTCTGGAGTGAGATTAGTTACCTGGTGAAAGTCCTATATGTATTGTGGAATGAGATTAGTTACCTGGGGGAAGTCCTATGTGTATTGTGGAGCGAGATTAGTTACCAGGGGAAGTCATATATGTATTGTGGAGTGAGATGTTTTAGCTGGGGGAAGTCCTATGTGCATTGTGGAGTGAGATTAGTTACCTGGGGAAGTAGTATGTGTATTGTGGAGTGAGATTAGTTACCTGGGGAAGTCCTATGTGTATTGTGGAGTGAGATTAGTTACCTGGGGAAGTCCTATATGTATTGTGGATTGAGATTATTTACCCGGGGAAGTCCTATGTGTATTCTGGAGTGAGATTAGTTACCTGTTGGAAGTCCTATGTGTATTGTGGAGAGAGATTAGTTACCTGTTGGATGTCCTATGTGTATTGTGGAGTGAGATTAGTTACCTGGGGAAGTCCTATGTGTATTGTGGAGTGAAATTTGTTTCCTGGGGGAAGTGCTATTTGTATTTTGGAGTGAGATTACTTACCTGGGGGAAGTCCTATGTGTATTGTGGAGTGAGATTAGTTACATGGGGGAAGTCCTATGTATATTGTTGAGTGAGAATAGTTACCTGGGCCAGTCCCATTTGTATTGTGGAGTGAGATTAGTTACCTGGGGAAAGTCCTACATGTAATGTTGAGTGAAATTAGTTATCAGGGGAAGTCTTATATGTTTTGTGGAGTGAGATTAGTTACCTTGGGGAAGTCCTATGTGTATTGTGGAGTGAGATTACTTACCTGGGGGAAGTGCTATTTGTATTGTGGAGTGAGATTAGTTACCTTGGGGAAGTCCAATGTGTATTGTGGAGTGAGATTATTTACCTGGGCAAGTCCTGTATATATCGTGGAGTGAGATTAGTTACCTGGGAAAGTCCTATTTGTATTGTCGAGGAGATTAGTTATCTGAGGGAAGTCCTATGTATATTGTGGAGTGAGATTAGTTTCCTGGGGGAAGTCCTATATGTATTGTGGAGTGAGATTAGTTACCAGGGGGAAGTCATGTGTATTGTGGAGTGAGATTAGTTACTTGGGGGAAGTCCTATGTGTATTGTGGAGTGAGATTAGTTACCTGGGGAAGTCCTATGTGTATTGTGGAGTGAGATTATTTAGCTGGGGGAAGTCCTATGTGTATTGCGGAGTGAGATTAGTTACCTGAAGAAGTCCTATGTGTATTGTGGAGTGAGATTAGTTACCTGGTGAAGTCCTCTGTGTATTGTGGAGTGAGATTAGTTACCTGGGGAAGTCATATGTGTATTGTGGAGTGAGATTAGTTACCTGGGGAAGTCCTATGTGTATTGTGGAGTGATATTATTTACCTAGGGAAGTCCTATGTGTATTGTGGAGTGAGATTAGTTACTTGGGGAAGTCCTATATGTATTGTGGATTGAGATTATTTACCTGGGAATGTGCTATGTGTATTGTGGAGTGAGATGAGTTACCTGTTGGAAGTCCTATATGTATTGTGGAAAGAGATTAGTTACCTGTTGGATATCCTATGTGTATTGTGGAGTGGGATTAGTTACCTGGGAAAGTCTTATGTGTATTGTGGAGTGAAATTTGTTACCTGGGGGAAGTGCTATTTGTATTTTGGAGTGAGATTAGTTACCTGGGGGAAGTCCTATGTGTATTGTGGAGTGAGATTAGTTACCCGGGGAAAGTCCTATATATATTGTCAAGTGAGATTGGTTATCTAGGGAAGTCTTATATGTATTTTGGAGTGAGATTAGTTACCTGGGGGAAGTACTATGTGCATGGTGGAGTGAGATTACTTACCTGAGGGATGAGCCATTTGTATTGTGGAGTGAGATTATTTACCTGGGGGAAGTCCTATGTGTACTGTGGAGTAAGATTAGTTACCTGGGGGAAGTTCTATATGTATTATGGAGCGATGTTAGTTACCTGGGGGAAGTCCTGTGTGTATTATGGAGTGATATTAGTCACCTGGGGGAAGTCCTATGTGTATTGTGGAGTGATATTATTTACCTGGAGAAGTTCTATTTGTATTGCCGAGTGAGATTAGTTACCTGAGGGAAGTCCTATGTATATTGTGGAGTGAGATTATTTACCTGGGGGAAGTCCTATATGTTTTGTGGAGTGAGATTAGTTACCTGGGTGAAGTCCTATGTGTATTGTGGAGTGAGATTAGTTACCTGGAGAAGTCCTGTGTGTATTGTGGAGTGAGATTAGTTACCTGCGGAAGTCCTATGTGTATTGTGGAGTGACATTAGTTACCTGGGGAAGTCATATGTGTATTGTGGAGTGAGATTATTTACCTGGGGAAGTCCTATGTGCATTGCGGAGTGAGATTAGTTATCTGGGAAAGTCCTATGTGTATTGTGGAGTGAGATTATTTACCTAGGAAAGTCCTATGTGTATTGTGGAGTGAGATTAGTTACCTGTTGGAAGTCCTATGTGTATTGTGGAGTGAGATTAGTTACCTGTTGAACATCCCATGTGTATTGTGGGGTGACATTAGTTACCTAGGGAAGTCCTATGTGTATTGTGGAGTGAGATTAGTTACCTGGTGGAAGACCTATATGTATTATGGAATGATATTAGTTACCTGGGGGAAGTCCTATGTGTATTGTGGAGTGAGTTTAGTTACCTGGGGAAGTCCTATGTGCAGTGTGTAGTGAAATTAGTTAGCTGGGGAAGTCCTATGTATATTGTGGAGTGAGATTATTTACCTGGGGGAAGTCCTATATGTATTGTGGAGTGAGATTAGTTACCTGAGGGAAGTCCTTTGTGTATTTTGAAGTGAGATTAGTTACCTGTGGGAAGTCCTATTTGTATTGTGGAGTGAGATTAGTTGCCTGGGGGAAGTCTTATGTGTACTGGGGAGTGAGATTAGTTACCTGGGTGAAGTTCTATATGTATTATGGAATGATATTAGTTACCTGGGGGAAGTCCTATGTGTATTGTGGAGTGAGTTTAGTTACCTGGGGAAGTCCTATGTGCAGTGTGTAGTGAAATTAGTTAGCTGGGGAAGTCCTGTGTGTATTGTGGAATGAGATTAGTTACCTGTGGAAGTCCTATGTGCATTGTGGAGTGAGATTAGTTACCTGGGGAAGTCCTATGTGTATTGTGGAGTGATATTATTTACCTAGGGAAGTCCTATGTGTATTGTGGAGTGAGATTAGTTACTTGGGGAAGTCCTATATGTATTGTGGATTGAGATTATTTACCTGGGAATGTGCTATGTGTATTGTGGAGTGAGATTAGTTACCTGTTGGAAGTCCTATATGTATTGTGGAAAGAGATTAGTTACCTGTTGGATATCCTATGTGTATTGTGGAGTGGGATTAGTTACCTGGGGAAGTCTTATGTGTATTGTGGAGTGAAATTTGTTACCTGGGGGAAGTGCTATTTGTATTTTGGAGTGAGATTAGTTACCTGGGGGAAGTCCTATGTGTATTGTGGAGTGAGATTAGTTACCCGGGGAAAGTCCTATATATATTGTCAAATGAGATTAGTTATCTAGGGAAGTCTTATATGTATTTTGGAGTGAGATTAGTTACCTGGGGGAAGTACTATGTGCATGGTGGAGTGAGATTACTTACCTGAGGGATGAGCCATTTGTATTGTGGAGTGAGATTAGTTACCTGGGGGAAGTCCTATGTGTACTGTGGAGTAAGATTAGTTACCTGGGGGAAGTTCTATATGTATTATGGAGCGATGTTAGTTACCTGGGGGAAGTCCTATGTGTATTATGGAGTGATGTTAGTCACCTGGGGGAAGTCCTATGTGTATTGTGGAGTGATATTATTTACCTGGAGAAGTTCTATTTGTATTGCCGTGTGAGATTAGATACCTGAGGGAAGTCCTATGTATATTGTGGAGTGAGATTATTTACCTGGGGGAAGTCCTATGTATATTGTGGAGTGAGATTATTTACCTGGGGGAAGTCCTATATGTATTGTGGAGTGAGATTAGTTACCTGGGTGAAGTCCTATGTGTATTGTGGAGTGAGATTAGTTACCTGGAGAAGTCCTGTGTGTATTGTGGAGTGATATTAGTTACCTGGGGAAGTCCTATGTGTATTGTGGAGTGAGATTAGTTACCTGGGGAAGTCATATGTGTATTGTGGAGTGAGATTATTTACATGGGGAAGTCCTATGTGCATTGCGGAGTGAGATTAGTTATCTGGGAAAGTCCTATGTGTATTGTGGAGTGAGATTATTTACCTAGGAAAGTCCTATGTGTATTGTGGAGTGAGATTAGTTACCTGTTGGAAGTCCTATGTGTATTGTGGAGTGAGATTAGTTACCTGTTGAACATCCTATGTGTATTGTGGAGTGACATTAGTTACCTGGGGAAGTCCTATGTGTATTGTGGAGACAGATTGGTTACCTGGGGGGAAGTCCTATATGTATTGTGGAGTGAGATTAGTTACCTGGGGGAAGTCCTATGTGTATTGTGGAGTGAGATTAGTTACCTGGGGAAGTCTTATTTGTATTGTGGAGTGAGATTAGTTACCTGGGGAAATTCCTATGTGTATTGTGGAGTGAGATTATTTACCTGGGGGACGTCCTATGTCTATTGTGGAGTGAGATTAGTTACATGGGGGGGAATTCCTATGTGTATTGTTGAGTGAGATTATTTACCTGTGGAAGTCCTATTTGTATTGTGGAGTGAGATTAGTTACCTGGGGATAGTCCTACATGTAATGTTGAGTGAAATTAGTTATCTGGGGAAGTCTTATATGTATTGTGGAGTGAGATTAGTTACCTGGGGGAAGTCCTATGTGTATTGTGGAGTGAGATTAGTTACCTGGGGAAGTCCTGTATGTATCGTGGAATGAGATTAGTTACATGGGGAAAGTCCTATTTGTATTGTCATGTGAGATTAGTTACCTGAGGGAAGTCCTATGTATATTGTAGAGTGAGATTAGTTACCTGGGGAAAGTCCTATATGTATTGTGGAGTGAGATTAGTTACCAGGTGGTAGTCCTATGTGTATGGTGTAGTGAGATTAGTCTTATGTGTATTGTGGAGTGAGATTAGTTACCTGGGGAAGTCCTATGTGTATTGTGGAGTGACATTATTTAGCTGGGGGAAGTCCTGTGTGTATTGCGGAGTGAGATTAGTTACCTGGGAAAGTCCTATTTGTATTCTTGAGTGAGATTAGTTGCCTGAGGGAAGTACTATGTATATTCTGGAGTGAGATTAGTTACTTGGTGGAAGTCCTATATGTATTGTGGAATGAGATTAGTTACCAGGGGGAAGCCCTATGTGTATTGTGGAGTGAGATTAGTTACCTGGGGGAAGTCCTATGTGTATTGTGGAGCGAGATTAGTTACCAGGGGAAGTCATATATGTATTGTGGAGTGAGATGTTTTAGCTGGGGGAAGTCCTATGTGTATTGTGGAGTGAGATTAGTTACCTGGGGAAGTAGTATGTGTATTGTGGAGTGAGATTAGTTACCTGGGGAAGTCCTATGTGTATTGTGGAGGAGATTAGTTACCTGGGGAAGTCCTATATGTATTGTGGATTGAGATTATTTACCTGGGTAAGTCCTATGTGTATTGTGGAGTGAGATTAGTTACCTGTTGGAACTCCTATGTGTATTGTGGAGAGAGATTAGTTACCTGTTATATGTCCTATGTGTATTGTGGAGTGAGATTAGTTAACTGGGGAAGTCATATGTGTATTGTGGAGTGAAATTTGTTACCTGGGGGAAGTGCTATTTGTATTTTGGAGTGAGATTAATTACCTGGGAGAAGTCCTATGTGTATTGTGGAGTGAGATTAGTTACATGGGGGAAGTCCTATGTGTATTGTTGAGTGAGATTAGTTACCTGGGGGAGTCCCATTTGTATTGTGGAGTGAGATTAGTTACCTGGGGAAAGTCCTACATGTAATGTTGAGTGAAATTAGTTATCTGGGGAAGTCTTATATGTTTTGTGGAGTGAGATTAGTTACCTTGGGGAAGTCCTATGTGTATTGTGGAGTGAGATTACTTACCTGGGGGAAGTGCTATTTGTATTGTGGAGTGAGATTCGTTACCTGGGGGAAGTCCAATGTGTATTGTGGAGTGATATTATTTACCTGGGGAAGTCCTGTATGCATCGTGGAGTGAGATTAGTTACCTGGGGAAAGTCCTATTTGTATTGTTGAGTGAGATTAGTTACCTGAGGGAAGTCCTGTGTATATTGTGGAGTGAGATTCGATACCTGGGGGAAGTCCTATATGTATTGTGGAGTGAGATTAGTTACCAGGGGGAAGTCCTATGTGTATTGTGGAGTGAGATTAGTTACTTGGGGAAGTCCTATGTGTATTGTGGAGTGAGATTATTTAGCTGGGGGAAGTCCTATGTGTATTGCGGAGTGAGATTAGTTACCTGAGGAAGTCCTATGTGTATTGTGGAGTGAGATTAGTTACCTGGGGAAGTCCTCTGTGTATTGTGGAGTGAGATTAGTTACCTGGGGAAGTCCTATGCATATTGTGGAGTGAGACTATTTACCTGGGAAAGTCCTATGTGTATTGTGGAGTGATATTATTTAACTATGGAAGTCCTATGTGTATTTTGGAGTGAGATTAGTTACTTGGGGAAGTCCTATATGTATTGTGGATTGAGATTATTTACCTGGGAAAGTGCTATGTGTATTGTGGAGTGAGATTAGTTACCTGTTGGAAGTCCTATGTGTATTGCGGAAAGAGATTAATTACCTGTTGGATGTCCTGTGTGTATTGTGGAGTGGTATTAGTTACCTGGGGAAGTCTTATGTGTATTGTGGAGTGAAATTTGTTACCTGGGGGAAGTGCTATTTGTATTTTGGAGTGAGATTAGTTACCTGGGGGAAGTCCTATGTGTATTGTGGAGTGAGATTAGTTACCCGGGGAAAGTCCTATATATATTGTCAAGTGAGATTAGTTATCTAGGGAAGTCTTATATGTATTTTGGAGTGAGATTAGTTACCTGGGGGAAGTACTATGTGCATGGTGGAGTGAGATTACTTACCTGAGGGATGAGCCATTTGTATTGTGGAGTGAGATTAGTTACCTGGGGGAAGTCCTATGTGTACTGTGGAGTAAGATTAGTTACCTGGGGGAAGTTCTATATGTATTATGGAGCGATGTTAGTTACCTGGGGGAAGTCCTATGTGTATTATGGAGTGATGTTAGTCACCTGGGGGAAGTCCTATGTGTATTGTGGAGTGATATTATTTACCTGGAGAAGTTCTATTTGTATTGCCGAGAGAGATTAGATACCTGAGGGAAGTCCTATGTATATTGTGGAGTGAGATTATTTACCTGGGGGAAGTCCTATGTATATTGTGGAGTGAGATTATTTACCTGGGGGAAGTCCTATATGTATTGTGGAGTGAGATTAGTTACCTGGGTGAAGTCCTATGTGTATTGTGGAGTGAGATTAGTTACCTGGAGAAGTCCTGTGTGTATTGTGGAGTGATATTAGTTACCTGGGGAAGTCCTATGTGTATTGTGGAGTGAGATTAGTTACCTGGGGAAGTCATATGTGTATTGTGGAGTGAGATTATTTACATGGGGAAGTCCTATGTGCATTGCGGAGTGAGATTAGTTATCTGGGAAAGTCCTATGTGTATTGTGGAGTGAGATTATTTACCTAGGAAAGTCCTATGTGTATTGTGGAGTGAGATTAGTTACCTGTTGGAAGTCCTATGTGTATTGTGGAGTGAGATTAGTTACCTGTTGAACATCCTATGTGTATTGTGGAGTGACATTAGTTACCTGGGGAAGTCCTATGTGTATTGTGGAGACAGATTGGTTACCTGGGGGGAAGTCCTATATGTATTGTGGAGTGAGATTAGTTACCTGGGGGAAGTCCTATGTGTATTGTGGAGTGAGATTAGTTACCTGGGAAGTCTTATTTGTATTGTGGAGTGAGATTAGTTACCTGGGGAAATTCCTATGTGTATTGTGGAGTGAGATTATTTACCTGGGGGACGTCCTATGTCTATTGTGGAGTGAGATTAGTTACATGGGGGGGAATTCCTATGTGTATTGTTGAGTGAGATTATTTACCTGTGGAAGTCCTATTTGTATTGTGGAGTGAGATTAGTTACCTGGGGATAGTCCTACATGTAATGTTGAGTGAAATTAGTTATCTGGGGAAGTCTTATATGTATTGTGGAGTGAGATTAGTTACCTGGGGGAAGTCCTATGTGTATTGTGGAGTGAGATTAGTTACCTGGGGAAGTCCTGTATGTATCGTGGAATGAGATTAGTTACATGGGGAAAGTCCTATTTGTATTGTCATGTGAGATTAGTTACCTGAGGGAAGTCCTATGTATATTGTAGAGTGAGATTAGTTACCTGGGGAAAGTCCTATATGTATTGTGGAGTGAGATTAGTTACCAGGTGGTAGTCCTATGTGTATGGTGTAGTGAGATTAGTCTTATGTGTATTGTGGAGTGAGATTAGTTACCTGGGGAAGTCCTATGTGTATTGTGGAGTGACATTATTTAGCTGGGGGAAGTCCTGTGTGTATTGCGGAGTGAGATTAGTTACCTGGGAAAGTCCTATTTGTATTCTTGAGTGAGATTAGTTGCCTGAGGGAAGTACTATGTATATTCTGGAGTGAGATTAGTTACTTGGTGGAAGTCCTATATGTATTGTGGAATGAGATTAGTTACCAGGGGGAAGCCCTATGTGTATTGTGGAGTGAGATTAGTTACCTGGGGGAAGTCCTATGTGTATTGTGGAGCGAGATTAGTTACCAGGGGAAGTCATATATGTATTGTGGAGTGAGATGTTTTAGCTGGGGGAAGTCCTATGTGTATTGTGGAGTGAGATTAGTTACCTGGGGAAGTAGTATGTGTATTGTGGAGTGAGATTAGTTACCTGGGGAAGTCCTATGTGTATTGTGGAGTGAGATTAGTTACCTGGGGAAGTCCTATATGTATTGTGGATTGAGATTATTTACCTGGGTAAGTCCTATGTGTATTGTGGAGTGAGATTAGTTACCTGTTGGAACTCCTATGTGTATTGTGGAGAGAGATTAGTTACCTGTTATATGTCCTATGTGTATTGTGGAGTGAGATTAGTTAACTGGGGAAGTCATATGTGTATTGTGGAGTGAAATTTGTTACCTGGGGGAAGTGCTATTTGTATTTTGGAGTGAGATTAATTACCTGGGAGAAGTCCTATGTGTATTGTGGAGTGAGATTAGTTACATGGGGGAAGTCCTATGTGTATTGTTGAGTGAGATTAGTTACCTGGGGGAGTCCCATTTGTATTGTGGAGTGAGATTAGTTACCTGGGGAAAGTCCTACATGTAATGTTGAGTGAAATTAGTTATCTGGGGAAGTCTTATATGTTTTGTGGAGTGAGATTAGTTACCTTGGGGAAGTCCTATGTGTATTGTGGAGTGAGATTACTTACCTGGGGGAAGTGCTATTTGTATTGTGGAGTGAGATTCGTTACCTGGGGGAAGTCCAATGTGTATTGTGGAGTGATATTATTTACCTGGGGAAGTCCTGTATGCATCGTGGAGTGAGATTAGTTACCTGGGGAAAGTCCTATTTGTATTGTTGAGTGAGATTAGTTACCTGAGGGAAGTCCTGTGTATATTGTGGAGTGAGATTCGATACCTGGGGGAAGTCCTATATGTATTGTGGAGTGAGATTAGTTACCAGGGGGAAGTCCTATGTGTATTGTGGAGTGAGATTAGTTACTTGGGGAAGTCCTATGTGTATTGTGGAGTGAGATTATTTAGCTGGGGGAAGTCCTATGTGTATTGCGGAGTGAGATTAGTTACCTGAGGAAGTCCTATGTGTATTGTGGAGTGAGATTAGTTACCTGGGGAAGTCCTCTGTGTATTGTGGAGTGAGATTAGTTACCTGGGAAGTCCTATGCATATTGTGGAGTGAGACTATTTACCTGGGAAAGTCCTATGTGTATTGTGGAGTGATATTATTTACCTATGGAAGTCCTATGTGTATTTTGGAGTGAGATTAGTTACTTGGGGAAGTCCTATATGTATTGTGGATTGAGATTATTTACCTGGGAAAGTGCTATGTGTATTGTGGAGTGAGATTAGTTACCTGTTGGAAGTCCTATGTGTATTGCGGAAAGAGATTAGTTACCTGTTGGATGTCCTGTGTGTATTGTGGAGTGGTATTAGTTACCTGGGGAAGTCTTATGTGTATTGTGGAGTGAAATTTGTTACCTGAGGGAAGTGCTATTTGTATTTTGGAGTGAGATTAGTTACCTGGTGGAAGTCCTATGTGTATTGTGGAGTGAGATTAGTTACCCAGGGAAAGTCCTATATGTATTGTCAAGTGAGATTAGTTATCTGGAGAAGTCTTATATGTATTGTGGAGTGAGATTAGTTACCTGGGGGAAGTCCTATGTGCATTGTGGAGTGAGATTACTTACCTGGGGGAAGTGCCATTTGTATTGTGGAGTGAGATTAGTTACCTGGGAGATGTCCTATGTGTACTGTGGAGTGAGATTAGTTACCTGGGGGACGTTCTATATGGATTATGGAGCGATTTTAGTTACCTGGGGGAAGTCCTATGTGTATTATGGAGTGATGTTAGTCACCTGGTGAAGTCATATGTGTATTGTGGAGTGATATTATTTACCTGGAGAAGTCCTATTTGTATTGCCGCAGAGATTAGATACCTGAGGGAAGTCCTATTTGTATTGTGGAGTGAGATAAGTTACCTGGGGAAAGTACTATGTATATTGTGGAGTGAGATTAGTTATTTGGGGAAGTCCTGTATGTATCGTGGAGTAAGATTAGTTACCTGGGGGAAGTCCTATGTGTATTGTGGAGTGAGATTAGTTACCTGGGGAAAGTCCTATTTGTATTGCCGAGTGAGATTACTTACCTGAGGGAAGCTCTATGTATATTGTGGAGTGAGATTAGTTACCTGGAGAAGTCCTGTGTGTATTGTGGAGTGAGATTAGTTACCTGGGGAAGTCCTATGTGCATTATGAGTGAGATTATTTATCTGGAGAAGTCCTATGTGTATTGTGGTGTGAGATCATTTACCTAGGAAAGTCCTATGTGTATTGTGGAGTGAGATTAGTTACCTGTTGGAA
The DNA here is from genome assembly GCF_019279795.1 of Protopterus annectens. Taxonomy (NCBI): domain Eukaryota; kingdom Metazoa; phylum Chordata; order Ceratodontiformes; family Protopteridae; genus Protopterus; species Protopterus annectens. Next base: position 1,125,740,246 of record NC_056746.1, read on the forward strand.
GTCCTATGTATTGTGGAGTGAGATTAGTTACCTGTTGAACATCCTATGTGTATTGTGGAGTGACATTAGTTACCTGGGGAAGCCCTATGTGTATTGTGGAGACAGATTGGATACCTGGGGGTAAGTCCTATATGTGTTGTGGAGTGAGATTAGTTACCTGGGGGAAGTCCTATGTGTATTGTGGAGTGAGATTAGTTACCTGGGAAGTCTTATTTGTATTGTGGAGTGAGATTAGTTACCTGGGGAAATTCCTATGTGTATTGTGGAGTGAGATTATTTACCTTGTGTATTGTTGAGTGAGATTATTTACCTGTGGAAGTCCTATTTGTATTGTGGAGTGAGATTAGTTACCTGGGGATAGTCCTACATGTAATGTTGAGTGAAATTAGTTATCTGGGGAAGTCTTATATGTATTGTGGAGTGAGATTAGTTACCTGGGGAAGTCCTATGTGTATTGTGGAGTGAGATTAGTTACCTGGGAAGTCCTGTATGTATCGTGGAATGAGATTAGTTACATGGGGAAAGTCCTATTTGTATTGTCATGTGAGATTAGTTACCTAAGTCCTATGTATATTGTAGAGTGAGATTAGTTACCTGGGAAAGTCCTATATGTATTGTGGAGTGAGATTAGTTACCTGGGAAGTCCTATGTGTATTGTGGTACCTGGGAAAGTCCTATTTGTATTCTTGAGTGAGATTAGTTGCCTGAGGAAAGTACTATGTTATTCTGGAGGTGGAATGAGATTAGTTACCAGGGGAAGCCCTATGTGTATTGTGGAGTGAGATTAGTTACCTGGGGGAAGTCCTGTGTGTATAAGAGGGTAGATTAGTTAGTTACTCAGGGAAGTTATATTGTGGAGTGAAGAGTAGTTACTGGTAAAGTCCTATGTGTATTGTGGAGTGAGATTAGTTACCTGTTGGAAGTCCTATGTGTATTGTGGAGTGAGATTAGTTACCTGGGGAAGTCCTATGTGTATTGCGGAGTGAGATTAGTTACCTGGGGAAGTCCTATGTGTATTGTGGAGTGAGATTAGTTACCTGGGGAAGTCCTATGTGTATTGCGGAGTGAGATTAGTTACCTGGGGAAGTCCTATGTGTATTGTGGAGTGAGATTATTTACCTAGGAAAGTCCTATGTGTATTGTGGAGTGAGATTAGTTACCTGTTGGAAGTCCTATGTGTATTGTGGAGTGAGATTAGTTACCTGTTGAACGTCCTATGTGTATTGTGGAGTGACATTAGTTACCTGGGGAAGTCCTATGTGTATTGTGGAGTGAGATTAGTTACCTGGGGGGAGTCCTATGTGTATTGTGGAGTGAGTTTAATTACCTGGGGAAGTCCTATGTGTATTGTGGAGTGGGATTCGTTACCTGGGGAAGTCCTGTGTGTATTGTGGATTGAGATTACTTACCTGGGGAATTCCTATGTGTGTGTTGGAGTAAGATTAGTTACCTGAGGGAAGTCCTATGTGTACTGGGTAGTGAGATTAGTTACCTGGGTGAAGTTCTATATGTATTATGGGGTGAGATTAGTTACCTGGGGGAAGTCCTATGTGTATTGTGGAGTGAGTTTAGTTACTTGGCGAAGTCGTATGTGCATTGTGTAGTGAGATTAGTTAGGCGGGGAAGTCCTATGTGTATTGTGGAATGAGATTAGTTACCTGTGGAAGTCCTATGTGCATTGTGGAGTGAGATTAGTTACCTGTGGAAGTCCTATGTGTATTGTGGAGTTAGATTAGTTACTTGGGGAAGTCCTATGTGTATTTTGGAGTGAGATTATTTACCTGTTGGAAGTCCTATGTGTATTGTGGAGTGAGATTAGTTACCTGTTGGAAGTCCTCTGTGTATTGTGGAGTGAGATTAGTTACCTGGGAAAGTCCTATGTGTATTGTCGAGTGAGATTAGGTACCTGAGGAAAGTCCTGTATGTATTGTGGAGTGAGATTAGTTACCTCGGGGAAGTCCTATTTGTATTGTGGAGTGAGATTGGTTACCTGGGGGGAAGTACTATGTGTATTGTGGAGTGAAATTAGTTACCTGGGGAAAGTCCTATGTGTATTGCGGAGTGTTTTCTGTGAATGATAATCTGTCATCCTTGAAAGGTGTCATAGCAATACAAGACATTGCTTTAGTCTCAGTGCGTAGTGACCTGGGAGTTGATTATAAGTGCAGGATGCAGCTTCCTGGTGGAGTGAATGCGGTTGCCCCAACAAAAAGGTGTTTAAAAGTTTCCTGACTGATAAGGACTTGTTGTAGATTGTACTATGTTACTTAATGCCTGGCATTGTCTTTGGCAAACTTCAAGGTCAGAGCTTGCTGTAAAAAATTCTAGGAGTGATTTGTTTTTAGCAATGTCACCCTTGTTTTCCTTTATGATTAATTAAGTGAGAAAACAATGTCAAATAGCAGAATTAGTGGTTTTTTCCTCTCCACTCTTGCACATTATGAGATCCAGCACTTACTTGTGAAGACACAGACTATGCTTTCTGTTTTGGTGTGAACAATATCTGTTGACATTTATAGCGCCTACGGGTGCTAAAAATGAACAAATTGTACCGTTGAATGTTAAAAGGAGCTACATCACAGCTACACTTCAATTTTAAAAGTAGCAATTGTACTTTGTAGTAAGAATGGGAAGGAAAGGTGGTACCATGTCATTATTTTGCTAAGTTCACACTACCTTTAATAGTCTGTTAACCTTTGTTTTCTGTGTGAGTAAATAAAGCTGGTATGTATAGTTTGCATGCATATCATGAAGGAATTATGTTCTTAGAAATATATTTTATTTATTTATTTATACAATTGCCAACTGAGGTAGAGCACTGATCCAACTGGATCAACTTCAGCCTCAGCCCAGACAGCATATAGAGGTGGAAACTTAATTCTTAACGAGTTAGTTATAAATTGTATCTATGAAAAAAGTTGTTTAAACCAGTAAGAGGTTTTAAAAAAGAAAGGCCATTGCATATTACAGGTGAGATAAGTATTCTGTCAGTATTTTCTTTGTTTTTTTCTCTGCATTTAATGAACTGAACTACTAATAAACAGTTATGCCACAGGCGGTATAGATGGACTAAGCCCAGACTATGTCCCAGCTGACCCAGGTTGATTACTGGCTCAGGTGACAGACAGAGCAACATGGAAGGATAGGTGTGGCCATCTAGAGGGTAGAGGAGCTATATGAATATTCACCTCACTGATATCTGATGGAGGCGAGAAATTATGACATTATTGGTGTAGCCCAAAGAGTGGAGTAGTATGGGGTCATGGGTGGTATAGGGACATGGCTGAGCTGCTGTAGAGGCAGGGAAAAGCGATGCACATCCCCATTGAGCCCAACGCCTCAGACACACCCACACAAACCCTAATGGGAAGGGAAAAATAGATTGGTCAAATGATTTGAAAAAAAAAAACGACAGAAGGTGACAGTCAGATCAACCTGGCCATCCTTAGGTTCCTTGACCCATCTCAGCTTAATCAGGATAGGCCAGGGGAGTTAAGGACAGCTGGTAGATCCATTGATGGATGGGGTAGAAGGCCACATAATGATGAAGCAGGAGATTCAAAAAGAGTTCAAAAACAGTTATTATGATAACTTCTGTTTGACTTTTTGATCTCTGACTGCAAACTGTGTGACTCTATTTATTTATTTAGTTATTTATTTATTTACTTTTGGTTGACTGTCTTAGTCCTCTGAGGTCTGTGGCCTATGTTCAGGGAGCGATGCAATTTTTTTATATATGCAAATGAGTAAAATTATCATCAAGAAAATGTCCTTACTCTTTTCATTTCTGGGAGGGAAATAACAGATAATGGTGGTGGTGAGCTTGGAGTTGTAGAGTGACCCAAAAGCTGCTAAATTTTAGTGATCAGTCACTGCAGTGGCTTCTATTTGATTGCCAAGTTCTGCTTTTAGAGACCTTACCTCATCCAATAGTCAGATGCAATGGAAAAGACCAATTGTAATGAGCCACTCCAGACACCTATGGTTGGAACTGACTCCATTCCTGCTCTTGGGACCATTAAATCACTGCATCAGAGTATCAGCAGAAAAACAGCTTTGGGAAGATGAAAGTCAGACACAAGCTGCATACTGCATCCTACTGTGACAAAAATATAAGGCCTATTACCTCTGCATTATTCTTCTGTTACAGTAGGAGGTGCTGTGCCAGAAGTGTAAGGCACAGATTATAAGTAGTTAGTATGCTGCCAATGGTAATAATGGTGTACACATTCACAGATATGGTGAGGTTCATCTTTGTTATAAAGGAACAGCTGCATTAACAACATGAATGACAGATCTGTAAATCCATTTATTTTAGTAATTTGTGGTTTAGGACACAGGATATAAAGGTGCACCTAATTTCACAGAATGTCACTGATTTTACTTCATAATTTTGCTCTTTCCCTTGCAAATGTTCTAATTTTCTAGTAAATCACTAAAGATTACAATCAGTCAGTAATGCCAGATATTAGAGTTTCATACTTTTCACTATTCAGAAAATGCATATTAATGCAAAATCTGTTCTTCTATTAACTTTTAAGTGAATTAGAGTGATATTTAATTTTTTTCTTGATTTTGAGTCTTTGTCCCCTGCCTGCCATTACTTAGAACTTTATCTAGAATTCTTGAACAAAGACGTTGAGAGGTATGTATAAATGTGCTCATCTGCATATTACATGAATATGTATATGATGTGAATTTTGAAACATCAGATTTTCTGGACCACTTTTGGTCCATTTACTTGCATTAGTAAGATTTTGATCTCTTGCAATACTTTGTGGAATCATGGTCCAGGGTTGGGGAAAATGTTGGATTATTGATCTTATCAGGGTATACCACTAACAGTCCCAAAATGACAGAATTATATTTGTTTTAAAAAGTTCACCTTTATTTTTATGATGGTTTTCTGCTTCTTGTATTAGGTGACATCATGACTTAATATATGACCTCAAGAACATATGTAAATTCATACATGAATTAGGTTCATAGGTTAGTACTAAGCTAACTGCCCTTGCAAGCTGAGCCAATTATCCCTTGTGAGATCCAAACCCTGCACCTTGTGTTTGCAAGGCAAACACCTTAGCCATTAGGCCACCCTCCCAACACCATTCAAGGGCAAGAATATACAAGGGAGCATTGTTGTAGGTATGAGCTTTATCATTTTATTAAGATATGAAAATAAGCATTGTGGTGTTGTGAATAAGAATGGGATTTTAGGTTGCAGGCCAGAGGGTGATGATGCATCTTTGCTTGGTATACAGTTTTCAGATTCCTGAGACTGGATACTATGAACTCGATTCGGACATGGTTGCGGTAAATTGGAACATTATCCTGTAAAAGAGAAAAGGTCTGTTAAGAGCTGGATATCTCTAAATGACATAGTAAAAAGTGTTCCTGATAAAATGTTCTCTGTTACCCTTTTTAATTTATGTGGGGAAGGTATACTTGTTACCATCACCTCAGAAGGAGGTTTTATTATTATTGTTCAAGCCATTTGGTGAAAAAGTTTAAATCAAAATGCAAGGCATATTCTTTGTTTGGAGGCATCAGCTGGGGCAGACATTAGGTTCACTTGTTTTTATTTGTACACAATATTATTATGTTAGATGGTTTCATAACTTGCCATATGGGGATTGTGTGAGATAATACATGTTACAAATTTTCTATCCTTCATAATAGGAATGACAGTAAAGTGACACTTCCTGGAAAGCAAGAACAAGCCCATATATGACACCATGGTTTATTAAGAATTCATTATTTAGTGTTTAGCAGTTTATGTAGTATGAGTTTGTGGACTTTCTCTGTCTTTATTACAACCAGGTCATATGGTTTAGTGTTCTGAAGTGTTCCGGCTTTTAATATAGGGGGTACCTTGGGGAAGGTAAGACTAAGTGAAAGTCCTATTTCAAGACTTATCTGCTTGAAAAAATAACACCCAGTCATTGTGCTGATTTTTCTGTCAGACTTTTTAACTTCACACATTGAACAATGACAAACTCTTAGTTAAAGCAACACTAGCTTTAAATGTAAGCATGAATTTATGTGTATTTTCCTGATTATAAGGTTCTACAGCAGTGGCAGCCTGTGATACTGGTTAGTGGGCTACAGCTCCCCACCCATACAAAAAGCATATTTTTAAATTTCATTTCTTTCCTTTAAAAATTAATTTTACCAGTACCAATACAGTGATTAGAGTTGTCCTGAAACTTAGTTTGGTGGGCTGCTTTAAAAACAGCCCAGCATGCCATCTACTCCACACCAGGAATAAGCCAATTACATCTTATGACAGGTCTTCCTGCTTTCTACAGAAGACAGAAACATCATAAAAAGCAGCTCATCGGGCTTCAGTAGGAAGCAGCGTGGAGCCCTTCCTATTGGCTCAGGCTACCTCAGGTGACTGAGACAGCCTAAGTGTAAAGGGAAGTGATTATAAGTTGCATGAATGCAGAGAAATCAGTGTGTGAATATTTTTTCAACTACTTTTTTAAAGTATTTTGTATTACAGGAATGCTGCCTGATACGGCCAGCATGTAGGAAGATATGCACTTAAAGTGTGTGTGTGTGTGTGTGTGTGTGTGTGTGTGTGTGTGTGTGTGTGTGTGTGTGTGTGTGTGTGTGTGTGTGTGTGTGTGTGGTCACAGGTGTGTGGGGGATACAGATACTTTCAATTGTGGTTTATTTTGTAAAATTTCTTTGATTTTGTGGAGTCATATTTTGATCTATTCCTCTTAATGTCTTTGATTTTGTTGGCAAATCAGTGAGGATTGCAGTCACTACATTGAGATGACAGACATTTGAGTTTCAGACTTAACAGTCTTCAAAAAGGAATTCTAATTCAAAGCCTGCTATTCTAGCAAGTTTCTAAGTATATAAAGGCAGTAGCTTTCACTGATTTTGGTATTTTATCTGCCATTACTTTTTAGCTTTTTCCTTGATTTTGTGAGATAAGAGGTTTGACATATATGTGTGTGGGGAGGGAAGCATTGCAATGTGTTGCACATTTATTCTGACATTAGTGAATCCACATTGATTAGTGTTGCCATCTAGTAGCACTTGGTTCTCTGGTGGAGTTTTTGTCTGCTGTTCCATTTGAGTGGAGTCTGAATGCACTCACTGTCTCTGTCTGGGTTTTATCCATCTGCTTTTGTTTCTTCTCCCAGACTGTCAGCTGTATAATTTATGCGTCTGGCCATTTGTTCTTTTGCTTTCATCCCAATCTAACACCAGAGAGGGATACATAAGGTAACTATGCCTTTTTAGAGGGTCAGGAAGGCAGAGACTATTCAAAGGTATGACTTATATACTCTAAATTTGTCTTCTCAGTTTATTGGGGAACTACTGTTTATTTAACCTTTTAACATTAAACTTTAGACATAGCTTATTTTTCTTTGAAAGGAAAAATATGTCTGATTTTTTTAGGTTATCATTAAATCAAAAGTTTGTTAAAAGGCTCTAAGATGCACTTCAAAAAATCTAGTACCCTATGACTTCTGGAGGCCTACTGGATTCGGCACCCCACCTTAACTCAGCTATGGCCAGTTAGGCCTTGTTAAAAGCACGGGGGAGAAAAAGTATTAAAATACAAGAAAAAAGTAATATATCTGGATGATGCATGGCCATGATGTGCAGGAAATGTGAGAAGGACACTGTTGAAATGCAAGGGGGAATATGGTGCAATAGGGGGGCCCATGGAGTACTTTGTCTAAACTCAATATCACTTAAGGCTGGCCTTGGTGATGGCAAGTCAGACATCTGCCTTGCATAAGAGTTAAGTGACTACAATGAGTAGATACATATTTCGCTGTATAACATTTAGTTAAGTGGATACAATGAGTAGGTACATATTGTGATTGTATAATAGTTAAGTGGCTAAAAAGAGTAGGTACACATTGTGGCTGTATAACAATTAGTTAAGTGGCTACAATGAGTAGGTACATATTGTGGCTGGATAACAGTTAGGTGGCTATAATAAGTAGGTACATATTGTGGCTGTATTACAGTTAGTTAAGTGGCTACAATGAGTAGGTACATATTGTGGCTGTATAATAGTTAAGTGGCTACAATGAGTAGGTACATATTGTGGCTGTATAATAGTTAGATAAGTGGCTGCAATGAGTAACTACATATTGTGGCTGTATAATAGTTAGTTAAGTGGCTACAACAAGTAGGTATATATTGTGGCTGTATAATACTTAGTTAAGTGGCTACAATGAGTAGGTACCTATTGTGGCTGTATACCAGTTAGTTAAATGGCTACAATGAGTATGTACATATTGTGGCTGTATAATAGTTAAGTGGTTGCAATGAGTAGGTACATATTGTGACTGTATAACAGTTAGTTAAGTGGCTACAATGAGTAGGTACATATTGTGGCTGTATAACTGTTAGATAAGTGGCTACAATGAGTAGGTACATATTGTGGCTGTATTACAGTGAAGTGGATACAATGAGTATGTACATATTGTGGCTGTATAACAGTTAGTTAAGTGACTACAATGAGTAGGTACATATTGTAGCTGTATAATAGTTAAGTGGCTACAATGAGTAGGTACATATTGTGGCTGCATAACAGTTAGTTAAGTGGCCACAATGAGTAGGTACATATTGTGGCTGTATTACAGTTACGTGGCTACAACAAGTAGGTGTATATTGTGGCTGTATAATAGTTAAGTGGCTACAATGAGGAGGTACATATTGTGGCTGTATTGCAGTTAGTTAAGTGGCTACAAAGAGTAGGCACATATTGTGGCTGTATAGTAGTTAAGTGGTTACAATGAGTAAGTATATATTGTGACTGTAAAACAGTTACTTAAGTGGCTACAATGAGTAGGTCCATATTGTGGCTATATTACAGTTAAGTGGCTACAATGAATATGTACATATTGTGGCTGTATACCAGTTAGTTAAGTGGATACAATGGGTAGGTACATATTGTGGCTACATAACAGTTAAGTGGCTGCAATGAGTAGGTACATATTGTGGCTGTATCACAGTTAGTTAAGTGGCTACAATGAATAGGTACATATTGTGGCTGTATACTTGTCAGTTAAGTGGCTACAATGAGTAGGTACATATTGTGGCTGTTTAGCAGTTAGTTAAGTGGCTACAATGAATAGGTACATAATGTGGCTGTATAATAGTTAAAGTGGCTTCAATGAGTAGGTGCATATTGTGCCTGCATAATAGTTAAGCGGCTATAATGTGTCGGTGCACATTGTGGTTGTATAATAGTTAGTTAAGTTGCTACAATGAGTAGGTACATATTGCGGTTGGATAATAGTTATGTGGCTACAATGAGTAAGTAGATATTGTGGCTGTATAACAGTTAAGTGGCTACAAGATGTAGGTATACGTTCTAGTTGTATAATACTTAAGTGGCTACAGTGAGTATGTACATATGGCTGTATAACAGTTTAAGTGGCTACAATGAGTAGGTACATATTGTGGCTGTGTAATAGTTAAGTGGCTATAATGAGCAGATACACATTGTGGCTGTATAATAGTTAAGTGGCTACAATGAGTAGATACATATTGTGGCTGTATAACAGTTAAAGTGGCTACAATGAGTAGGTACATTTTGTGACTGTATAAACAGTTAATTAAGTAGCTACACCTTAAGATGCATGCACTCGAGGCACTCCTCAGTATGGAGAAAATCGATATCTGTGCAGTAACAGAAACCTGGTTCCAGGCTCCAGAGAGCACCCCAGCACTAACAGGATTCAACTCACACTATACTTTTCAGCCCCAGAACTCGGACCGAAATACTAAAGGCGGGGGAGTATCCATCTTCATCAAGGATACCCACATCTCCAAGTTAGTGTCACTGCATGAGGCATTGGAGACCATCCCTGTGCAACTAACAGTGGGCAAAACTGCTTTTCAGTTTGTAGCCTGCTACAGATCACCCACCTTGTCTCAGGATCCCCACTTGGCATTCCTGAGAACATTGGAGAATATGAAGGTCCAATCAAACACTATGATATTAGGGGATTTCAACTACCCAAACATTGACTGGGAAAACTACTCAAGTCTCAACTCCTTTGCCCAACGGTTCCTGGAGTTTATAAACTCAAACACCATGGAACAACTGGTCACCACTCCCACAAGAGGGGACAACATATTGGACCTGGTCTTCACCAACATGGGGGATCATTGTTCCACACCAGAGGTAAACCCCTCGTCAGACCACAAACTAATCACAATGGCCTTCCACATCCCGACCCCACCCCCAGCCAAGGAAACCACTGTGAAAAATCTCTCAAAAGCAAACTTCACACTTCTTAAGACCAAGGTGGAAAGTTGCAAAGCCCCTGGGCAAATGGAAAATGCTATCCAAACCGCAGAATCCTTTACAAATGCACTCTATGGGCACCTACAGGAATGCATTGATTGTGCCATCCCAAGCAAAACCAAGACTCACTCCTCCAAAAACAGGAGACCAGTCTGGTGGACCCCGTCCATAAATAAGCTATACAACAGAAGGAGAAAACTATTACATGATAGGGCAAAATCCCAAAAAGGGAAGGCATCCCTGATCAGTATTAGCAAGAAACTTCACTCAATCATAAAATCATAGAAGGCTAACTTTGAAAGAAAAACCACCAAAGACTCTAAAGATAATCACAAGGCGTTCTTTAGCTACGTCAAGAATCTGGGTGGCAACTCTCAGATCTGCTCTGAGCTGGTGCAAAATGGTACAAAATACACTGAATCCATGGACATTGCCAACATCCTGGCGGACAGGTTCAGTGCAAACTTTACCCCCCCTTCCCCCCTAAAAGGGTCTGTGTCTATCCCAGAAGAATGCAGTCCTCCAGTCATCACAGACACACAGGTAAAAGCAGCTCTTTCCAAAGTAAAAAACACAGCATCAATGGGATCGGATGGTATCCCAGGCTGCGTCTTACACGAGCTCCAAAAAGAACTAAACCCTCACATAAACTCACTGTTCAACTCAGCCTTACCGCAGGTTATGTACCCAAAGAATGGCATACAGCAACAGTTATCCCACTCTACAAAGGTGGCGCCACAATGGATCCCGGAAACTATCACCCCATAAGCCTGACTAGCCTGGTCTGGAAGGCTATGGAGCGCATCATCATGGATCTCATAAACAAAGACATTGGGAACCTCCAGACACTGGGCCCTATCCAATTCGGCTTTGTTAAAGGTAGATCTTGCCTCCTAAACCTAGTTGACTTTTTTGAAATAGCTACCAAAGCCATAGATGAGGGAAAGGTAGTCCACACAGCCTACCTGGACCTCGCAAAGGCCTTTGATGCAATACCCCACTCTGGCATCATAAATAAGCTTACCAGCTTACATATCAACCCATATGTCACAAGATGGGTTGCAAACTGGCTCAGGGATAGAACTCACATGGTCAGAGTTGGGGGTGCCATGTCCATCTCTAAACTGGTTACAAATGATGTCCCACAGGGTTCAGTCCTGGGACCCCTCTTGTTTGGTATATACTTCTCTGATGTACTGGCAAGCACAGGAGGACTGCGGCTGACCAAGTTCACAGATGATTGCAAGCTGGGAGCCATAATCAACTCTCCAGCTGACTCAAGCATCCTCCAAAAGGGTCTTACAGAGATGGATACCTGGTGTCAAAACCATGGCCTTAAGCTGAATGCCAAGAAGTGCATAGTCATCCCTTTTGGGAAAAACAGAGTGCCCACAAACTACCACATAGGAGGTAATCCACTAAGTACGGAAGAAGTAATTAGGGATCTGGGGACCCAAGTAGACAGTAGCCTTTCCTTTGACAACCACATTGCCAAAGTGGTTAGAAAAACCTTCTATATAGCTCACCTAATCACAAAAGGGTTCACATCTAGATCAAGCGAGGCCATTGGGCCCCTCTACTCATCGCTCATCAGGCCCTTAATTGAATACAACACCCCATTTGGGATGTATCGTACCCGACACCTGCAACAGCTGGAGAGACCTCAAAAGTACCTCACCAAGAAGATCGTGGGCCTCAAACAGATGCCCTATGCTACTCGACTAAAGAAACTCCAGCTCTACTCAGTTGCTTAGCGCCTACTCAGAGGTGATCTCTGACTGGCATACAAGGCCATGTCTAACCCGGAATTGATGGACATGCTCCACCTCAAGAAAGACAACTCCATTAGAGCTACATGCTCCATGGATTTAAACCTCAGCACAACAATAAATAGGACATGCTGGAGGGATAGATTCATATCCCAGAGGCTTCCCTCGGTCTGGAATAGAATCCCAGTTCATGTTAGGCAGAGCCCCCTCGCTGACCCTCTTCAAGAGAAATCTTGATGAGTGGATGGGAAATCATAAATTTACTCCTGGGATCACTTCTGTGGCCATGCTGGACAGAGGCTCAGGAATCTAGTCTAAAAGGGTGGTGAAAGCCAACACATTCTGGCTAGGCTTATAAATGCCCTAGGGCAGATAGCCTAGTACCTACTTATGAACCTATGAGAAATATTGGATTATTCACCTTGGGGCTCTTTTCCCCCCTGGCCTTAACGACCATTTATAATTGGGATTGATTGTAAATACTGGAACCAGCCTATAGACGTGGGGATTACATTGGTTTATGAACTATGAATCCAAATAAATTAATAGCCCAAGCTATGCACTTTTACATTACCATAGGCTACATTGTCCAGTTACATGTCATTAACCCTTTTTTTGTTTTTTCGTTTATCAACATATCATTGCCAGTATAGGTGTTTATTCTTATATATTTTTTTATAAAAACGGGTTCATATTCCAGTTTATTAGAATAATTGTGTGTTCAAATCTAGTGGAAGTCAGTTATACTCCCTGTATTCATATACACTATTTAGAAGGTATATGGTGCATCAAGATTAGGTTACATATTTATTATCCCAATTATATTATTCAGGATTTTGTGTTGCCCACAGCACATGTTTTTACAATATTCTGCAAGATTATATTATTTTATTCTGTAGATCAACTGTATGTATTACATTCCTGTTTTTGTGAATTACTTGTTATTGGTATTATATTATACTCATTTCTATGTTACTGGGGACTTTATGGTTTGTCTCAGTATGTCCCCAGTACAGTACAATATTTATAGCTCATTTTTATTTTTATATTTGTGAGTTACTATTTATGTATACTATTTACATTTATACTCTTTTTCATTTTGTTTTATGTTTCTTGTATTTTATTTACCATATATGTTAATATATATTGTCAATGGAGGTTTACATAACTTTGATGATGATACTTATGTATATACATATATATTATATATTATTAGGATTGAAACACCAGCCTTAGGGTTGGACCATGCCATCTTTCCATTGGTTGGTGGTATGTATAAATATTCATGAGTGTTTTATGCATGAGAAATGCTTTTTCACTGAGGAAGGCTGCAATGCCAAAACCGGTTTGAACAGGATTACTATGTATTTACTGGCATTTCATGCCTGAATTATAGTTATTTTCAATTAAACAGTTTATAGCTGCATTTGCTGGCCTCTGGTGTTTTTTTCGATTGTGGTTTGGCCGGGCATACCGTACTGGCGAGGCGTGGAGTTTACATTGTCATCTGTTTCAGCCTATCCCACCCAAGTGGTTCCACAAGCACCCTCAAGTCACTTGTCAGCCATAGATTACCAGCACTACAAAAGAATGCCTTGACCTCGCATTCCTTAAAGTAAGGACTGGTTTGGATGTTTTGTCTTTGTTGGAACTTCTAGTATGTCCAGTCTTGTGCTTTCCTCTGTCAACAAGTTAATTTAGGTTTTCGGTTCTGTATAAGATACATTTTTACTATTATAAAGACATGAACCCTACTATTTTTGATAACTGCCATAGGATCTTTAGCAGCAGCCTAAGATACCACTATCACAGACAGGTGGAACTTTGGTTTAATACATCATCCTAAAACAACAATTCCTCAGGCATGCACCTAATGCTATGCTGCAGTGTTACAACTGGAGCATAAATCCAAGTGCTTGGTCTGTGGGGATAGAACTGAGATCTTTCTGCTCAAACTGCTTAGCCACTGATAAGTCACTCAACTAAACCAACCTCCAGTGATACCCCTGAAAATGGCAGTTTGCGTAATGCATCTTAGCCATTTAAGAATGCGAATAATTTATAAATCTCTCAGGGGTGCATTGCTGCTCTTCTGTACAGGACTCGCGAATGCACTTGCCCTCTACATTATGAAATCAGTACATTTTTATCAAGCACATGGAGGCATTATCTGATGGTATGCCAAACTATGAATCTCCTTGCTGTATGAGAAATAAATGCTATGTTAGTATTTATTTATAAAAATGTAACCAGTGAAAGAAAGAAAGAAAGAAAGAAAGAAAGAAAGAAAGAAAGAAAGAAAGAAAGCTGGCTGTAGGTTTGTTAAAACCAACAATAGTTCCATTGAAGAAGGAAAATAATCAAATGAGTGACATTGTCTTGTGTGTCAACAAGTCACGTTTTCCTGGGTTTATTACTTCAAGTAACATAACAGTACAGATAGCATACCAATAAGTTATCTTGCAAATAAATATCTGATTCACTGCCTCAGTATATTATAAAAGAACAAACATGATTATTTATGAGCAGTAACTTATATGGTATAACATTCTTCTGAGCGTCTTGGTGAGCATGCTGTCCACCTGTACATGGTTTCATTTATGAATCCCCTTTTCAGAGTAGCAGTGCATTTGACACAGAATATCATGCACATACAGTTTATGCACATTCAGAAAAGCAGAAGACAATTTGGTGAAGAAGATTTGGGACAGACATGAAGAAGGTAAGCGGAAACAAGGAAGTCCGGCAAAGAGGTGGATGGATTGTGTGAAAGAAGGGATTCATATCAGAGGAGCAAATGCTTAAATTAGTGAACGCTCTTATATTGAACTTTAAAACGCGAAACCTGAAAATGTCGAAGGCATGGAACCATTGGTCTCAACCTTTTAAGTGGCCAGTGTGGAACACAGACCCTAACAATGTGTAATAAATGGTCAAAACATTGGACACCCTATTTTCGCACTGCGTGAATCGTGCCATTGCCATGGAGCATGGTAGAACTGTAAAATTCAATAACACACACTTCTCAGATCTAAAAACATTTATTTGATAATCTACAATACCATAACCACACCATAAGTAAATGAAACAGCACTTTGCAAAAATAAAAATCACATTTACTACATTTTCTAAACAGACATATTGCAATTCACACGAAGTTGCATACAGTTTCTCAAAAAAAAAGGCAATTACTTTCAGAGATGTACTAGGGGGACAAGCAGCAGAAACATACAAACACTTTAAATATTGCTCTTATAAACCTAGAAAGTTGCTAGAACAGGACCTGTCTTGGCATAGTTTCTCAAAAAAAAAAAGACAATCCCTCTCAGAGACGTACTAGTGGACAAGCAGAGGAAACATATAAACACTTTAAAAACTGCTCTTATAAACCTAGAAGGTTGTTAGAACAAGGACCTGTCTTGGTATACAGTTTCTCCCCCCAAAAAAGTAGACGCACTAGGGGGACAATCAGTAGAAACAGACACTTTAAATATTGTTGTTTTAAACTTAGAAAAATGCTAGAATAACAGGATCTGTGTTGGCATACAAAATTACTATCTATTACTTCAGAGACATACTAGGGACAAGCAGCACAAAAATACTGAGACTAAATGTTACTTAAGTTGCTAGAATAACAGGATCTGTGTTGGCATACAACATTACTATCTATTACTTCAGAGACATACTAGGGACAAGCAGCACAAAAATACTGAGACTAAATGTTACACACTTAGAAAGTTGCTAAAATAACAGGATCTGTTTTGGGATACAACATTACTATCTATCACTTCAGAGACATACTAGGGACAAGCAGCACAAAAATACTGAGGCTAAATGTTACTTACACACTTAGAAAGTTGCTAGAATAACAGGATCTGTGTTGGCATACAACATTACTATCTATCACACTTCAGAGACATACTAGGGACAAGCAGCACAAAAATACTGAGACTAAATGTTACTTACACACTTAGAAAGTTGCTAGAATAACAGGATCTGTGTTGGCATACAACATTACTATCTATCACACTTCAGAGACATACTAGGGACAAGCAGCACAAAAATACTGAGACTAAATGTTACTTACACACTTAGAAAGTTGCTAAAATAACAGGATCTGTGTTGGCATACAACATTACTATCTATCACTTCAGAGACATACTAGGGACAAGCAGCACAAAAATATTGAGGCTAAATGTTACTTACACACTTAGAAAGATGCTAGAATAACAGGATCTGTGTTGGCATACAGCATTACTATCTATTACTTCAGAGACATACTAGGGACAAGCAGCACAAAAATACTGAGACTAAATGTTACACACTTAGAAAGTTGCTAAAATAACAGGATCTGTGTTGGGATACAACATTACTATCTATCACTTCAGAGACATACTAGGGACAAGCAGCACAAAAATACTGAGACTAAATGTGACTTACACACTTAGAAAGTTGCTAAAATAACAGGATCTGTACTAGCATACAAAGGGAAATATTTTCAACCATTACAGCTAAAAGACTAAAACACTTACCTCTGCTCTGCCTATATACACGGTTCCACTTCAGCAATACAATTCAAGCACAAATAATCCAATTCCACCATGTCACAAAGTTGATATTCCTCCCGGTTGTCGAGCAGCGTAGCAGAAAGATAAACCTCAGCCCTTCTGTTCTGACACAGCAAACAGGCTCCTCTCGCCGAGTCGCCTCTCCTGGCAGGCAGGCTAACTTCCACTTCCGACTCCCGTCTTCTCCCCCAATGTCTTTGTCTGCAGCCGGCTGCTCCTTCCTTCCTTCTTCCAGCCAAGTGTTTTCATCTAGTCAGTCGAACCTAAAAAGTAAAATCCCTGATTCCTGGAAGCCTTTTTCAAGCCATTATTTTGGAGTGAAAAGGCTTCTAGGAACATGATTGGCCTGTATTTCGGAGCTCTCATTGGCTCCCATCCTCCTCAGACTCTCTACTTGATTGGCTCGTAGACCGAGTTCACGATTGGTCATAAATGCGGTCTACGAGCCAATCAAAAACTGCAGAGCACAGCCAATGCGAAAGGGTAGCAAAGCTATACATTGGTTTGTATACTGCAGTGCTGATTGGCAGTAATTGCGGTATACAAGCCAATCAGAAGCTTTGTAGCGGAGCCACAGCTGTTCAAAGCAGAACAGTGGAACAGTGGCTTCACTCTTCATTAAATGCGGAGTGTTCTGCATAATCTGGAGCACTTGGATGCTCAGCACGGAACATTGATTTTTTTCCCCAGGGAAAAAAAAAAATCGATGGGCCATTCTCTGGACTTTGCTGTTTTCTCCACTGTAGTACAATTTCAGAGTTGGTATATTTAAGTTGGGGGAGTGTGGGGGATGAAGCCCCCCCACTTTATTTTGCCTATATATTGTTTTTTCTTTTGGATCCCTGGGAAAAAATTTGTTGATTTGTTCCTTCGATGTTTTAAGGTTTCGCATTTTTAAGTTTGATGAAAGACCGTTCGCTATTTTTAGTATTCAATCTTCTGATATAGACGTGAAAGATCTGTGACAGTCAGGCATGAGTGTCGAAGAAAGCAGGAGTGTGGCACTGAGTCAAGAGAGGTGGTGACAGTTAACACAATACTCCTACCCAATGTAGAAAATGGAAAATGGGGGCTGATGATGATGATGCACAAATAGCTTGATAGTTACATTATGTGCCTGAACTCTTAGCAGCAAAAAATTCACAACTATTAATTTGTAATTCTGCCTAATACAGCCTTGAGAGTAATAGCCCAATCCCATACAAAGAAATGTGTCAACTTATGTCATGGACACAAATGTTGTAGGACTTGACTAGACGTGAGCTGCTACCTGTCAATTTGAAACTATCCAAAGGTTTAATGTAAAATATTTATGTAATTTTTTTGCTAATATTTCACTACCGTACTATGACTGTTATCTGTAAATAGCATGTCTTACTTATAAAAGGCAGTCTGGAACATTCCTGGTGAAGTCTACCAAGTAATATGTTATTCACATTTGATTTTCGCTAGTCAGTCATGAATTTGATGACTCAGTAAGGTTGTTATGAAATATTTCTTGATTCAACAGTGCGTTGCCCTAAAGTTTTTCAGGTACTATATATGTATATGTGTTAAACCTGCTAGTTAGCTGTTTCCATAATGTACTGGGGGATGTTAAGTGGTACTGCGCTGATCTGCTGAAAGTGCAAATGGAAACCTATACAGGGACCCACATTCAAAAAGCAGCCAAGGTAGTCAAACCACAAAACACTTTCATCAGCATTTCACTTTAATTGAATAAATATTGTCTGTGTTTGCATTATATTTTACTCACAATCCTCTTTATACCCAACATAATTAGAAAGGGATGATAAATTTAGAAACTGGTATAATCCAAGACAGTGCTGAATTCTGTCAGTTACTTGGTTGGTGCATAAAAATTGTGGTTGTCATTTTCAGGTTTTTCACTGATTAAAACATTTTTAACTTGGCTTCATGTAAATTATTAACAATATCTCCATGCCATGGCACATTGTTAACCAGACTTTCACTGCTGGATTAACATATGTGAGATACATATCTGTGCTTGTTCAGCCCTTTACCCAGTGCCAGTATCTTAACAAGTGGCTTAGCCTGGCAGCTGGGCACACCAGAAACAAAAGCAGAATGCAGAACTGGCAGTCAACATAGCTCATGCTGTGTATCAGCTTGTCCCATAGCCACTGGTGCTGAGGGGCCATGAACCAACTGGTGGAAAGTCTGACAATGTAATTTTACTATCTTGGCATCAGATGAAACCACATTGTCCTAGTTTTCACTCTGTATAATACACTTGTACCTGCTGCCAATAAAAAATAACTAGGATTTTATTTTCTACCTAAATTAGAATATTAACCCTAGACATCAATACTCTTGATTTCAAAAAACTGTACTATTCAAAATGAAAGCAAGTATAGAATAGCTAAATTTGGTGGCAACTCACTAATTTCCAAGCATCAGTGTAAAGTAATAAGTGACTTGATATTGATAAGATTACAACATTAAATGAACTACATCTACTGCACCTTCAATCACAGACTAATATTTAATACATCTTGTCCAGACTTTGCTACCAGCTAAACTGGTGCATATGCAGTGGACAACACAGTTTCTTTGACCAGTGCTTACTGCACATATTGAGTGACATTGTCTTCTGTGTCTCTCAGATGAATAGAATGAGTGATGATCAATGAACCATCCATATAAGGCACTCAGCCTCTTTAGCAGCCTTCAAAATACTATGTAGATTGAACCTTAGTCTGTTTAGCAGCCTTTGAAATACTATGCAGATCGTACCTTCAATCAGCTCTTATTTGTGACGCCTGTAGGATAACTTAAGAGTTTCTATCATGCCATCATAATGTTATGCAGCGTCTGACCTAGCAACTAACCAATGCAAAGGTAGTCACTTCTCAGTAATCACAACTCTATTATCAACATAACCCCCTGCTAGTTCCATCTCTCAAAATGCATACTCTTCTCACTGTTTCTGCCAAGCAACTATTAAATTACAACCTAGTGATACCTGCAGGTGTTTCTGTGGTTACATCCTACTGACTGCTCTAGGCATCTAATACAGCCCCTTCATATTTGCATTAATAATCCCAAATTCATGCTACATGCAGGCTATTGAAGGATGCCATCTTAAAGCTCACATGATAGGCAGCACAGCTACATTGATATTTTGCCTATGTTTAGTGCTGCTAAAGAGTTGTTGATCATAAACTATGGCGTTATATTGTCATAATTTTCACATTTCCATAAATATCAAAACATCTCTGTAGCACAGACAGAACTGCTTAGCCTCGTGTGAAAGCTCAAAGATGGATGAACAAAATGCTGTTGAAAGTATGTGTATAGCTTGAGCAGTTACTGAGATATAGAAGTTGTTTACTAAAATTACAAAATTAATATTTATTGGATTTATTATGACTTATACAATTCAGTTTAAGACCTAGGCATTAAATTAACTCAACCACTGTAAAGATTTGTTTGAGCCAAACAGTTTGTCATTTATATTTCTTTAGTAACCTGTATAGTTCCAGACATATGAACACTTATTTGAAATGTAAGGATATAACTTGATTTTCATCAAAAAGCTCAGTTTACAATCATTGGAAGTTGCACACACCATAACCACATTTAGCTGATGACTGTTTCCATATCACAAACTCAGACTATCAACAGTTTAGTAAATATGTCAATTTATTGTAAAGAACACTGCACATTATATCCTGTGCTTCAATAAGGTTTACATCTCATTGTTGTTTCTTTTGCTTTGTGTTGCCTCCAGTGTATATTCTGTATATTCTGTATTGTTCACCTTGAATTATTAGACAGTGCATCCCTTGCCTTATTTAATTAGGAGATGATGCTAGGATGGAAACAGAGGTGGAAATGCAACTGAACAGCAACCCAATTGAACTTTACTGCAGTGTGTGTCTGTCTTTATCTATTTTTTGTTGATATTACTAGATGTATTCCTTGTGTAATACTGCATTGCTTAGAATGTATTATTATGTATAGTTTAGCAAAATACCTTAATTCATTGTCTGCCCCTTCCACCACCTTGGGTCCCATTTTAAAAATAGATCTGGCTCAGCAGGGATAACAAATAATAAATAATAAATTAATAAATGACTTGCTAGCACAACAGAATACATGATTAATCAGAAAATAGATAGAAGTTTCTTAGATGAAAAGTTTTTCTTGTTTTAGTTTCTACGGTATTTCATTATTTTATGAGTTGTAGTTTTTAATTTGATGCCTCAAATGTGACTGTTTATGTTGCAATGAGCTGTATTGCTAACTGATAGATTAACAAATGAAGAAATGTGTCAAGTCTAAACTGTAGCATAATTGTTCTGTCACTGGCTTCTGGCTTTCTACCTATTTTAGTCCATGCTGTATTTGTCAGTGTGTGTGTGTGTGTGTGTGTGTGTGTGTGTGTGTGTGTGTGTGTGTGTGTGTGTGTGCTGTATGACCCCAAGATGTCTGTCTAAGTTGGAAATTGTAGGTACATTTGATGCATGTAAAAGTCATAAAACCCGAATGTGGCATATATTTTATGCAGTACTACTTTGTCTATAAAATAGGTCCCCATTTTGTTCTGATGTACTAGTTCTTGCTATGATAAATATTTATAAGATACTTTTATCTAACTTGATTGTTTTTACATTTTAATGACCTATTTAATAGATCATAATTATAACTTGTCAATTGAACAGCTAGGTAAGCAGATAAGTAACTTGTTAGGCACATTGGTTCTTTATTTAAATACTGATAACAAAACCTCAATGGTCCATAATGGGTGTCTATCAGGTCATTGAGACACAGTTGACTGAAACTCACATGGCTGAAAAAAATTGACTGGAAAATACTTTGACTAAAACTTGACCAAATTTCCATTTGACTGAATACTCATTTCACTGAATCACATATTGTAGAGAACATTCTACATAACACAGTACAGCAGAAAACTGTTTTAGAAGGGGAGCAAGCTTTCCTGCACCCCCAAGTATGAGCCCCCCCCACCCCTTAATTATATATATAACTCCAGAGTAGCACAACTATAAAGAAAAGAAAAAGCATAATGCATGTTAAAACAGTGTTGGCGCACAAACACAAACTTCTATGCATTAGGAGGGAGCCATGACAGGGGGCACTGCCAATCTTCTAGACTCACTTCCATAGCAAATCATATCTTCAGAAATGACACCATAACATGCAGCATACACACTTCTGTTATTTGTGATTCAGTGAAATGAGTACCCAACCAAATGGGAATTCAGACAAGTCAAATTTCAGTCAAAGTGCTTTTCAACCAAGTTTTTTCAGCCATGAGAGCTTCAGTCAGATGTGCTTCAATGACTTTATAACCACTCGACCATGACTGCTTTTAGGAAAGTGTTGTACCATACAATATATAGCAAATAATCCCATAATATAATAGTGTAATAACAGTCAAAGACCTATAATACTAGCTATTACTACTGCAAACAGATGCTTTACACACAAGCTTTCCATGTGCACTTCCTGCAGATCAGCACAGTGATGCTTAGAATTTATCAGTACATTATAGCAAACAGCTAACTCGCAAGTTTAGCACACATGCATTTAAATTATGTACCAAGAAGCCACAAATCTCCTGCTGTAGAAGCAATCATACTTTTCTTACTCATAATCAGCAAACTTTGACTTTTGGTATTTATTTTCTTCAGATACTGTTCCCAGATATTATATGGAATGCTAGGAAATGCACAGTGTATATTCCTCCATTAATTTATTACTGCTTGCTTACCACATAACCCACTCTCAGGACAGTTACCACAGCTCTTTCCAGTTTGTACCAGGGGCAACAAAAGCCAATGGTTCATCACATTGGTCAAGAAAAGAAAATAACTGGAAAGCAAAAGTTATTTCCAGTGATCCAAGCATCATGCCAATCCAAAGTAGCTATTGTGGCAGAAAGAGACATGTATTGTCTTTGCTGTAAATGGATGCTCAATGACCAAAAACTAAATGAACTGTCTGGATGCAGGAAGTATTAGGTAGAATTATCAATGCTGAATTATGTTTTTATTATCTGTTATCTTCGACTGGAACATGACCCGTTTCAGTCAATACTCAGGCCAAGATAGCAAAGACAAACAAAGGTAGTAAGAGATAGGCACAATGCAAAAGAGGAGGACAACATCAAAGTGGCAACAATGTTACACAACACTATCAAGAAAATGTATAAATGTGCCTAGTTACGGCAATAAAAATGAACAATATGGACAATAGCTGAATAAAGTGAAAACAAAATTATAATGATGAAATATATAGACAACAGCTTATTAAGTAGTTTCAATTCAACAAGGTGGAGGAAGTGAGATTAAGAGTCTAATACGTAAACAGGCACCAGCTGTGTTGACGCAGTTTACTATCATATTCACAATTCTGATGATGTTGAATCATAAATTAACTCAACCAGAAGGTCGCAGGATGAGAATGCCAATGACCACATGTGAACACCTCGACTTGCGTCCTTCCGGACCCATGTTAGCACTTATTCCAGTGTCTGCCCAGGTCAGGAGATTCAATATTCAGTATTGTTAGTGCATGTGGTCCTTCGCATTCTCATTCTGTGACCTTCTGGTCATGTTATTTTGTGATTCAACATTGCTACAATTTTAAAAATGATAGTAAACTGTTAATTCAACAGAGTATTAATAGAAAGCACAGTTAGATAGAAGCTCAGGCTAATATCTTAAACAGCATGCCAGGAAGCTTCCAAGCATCTCACTTGGTTTTAAGAGTGCTCTGCGGATGTAGCTGTTTGAGGGAGAAAAAAGACAGATTAAGGGGGGAGCTGGGAACAGAATTTATAAGGCAGTGTTTGAGAGTGTGTGTGTATGTGCACTTGCATGCTTATGTATTTGTGTGCGTATGTATGCAGGTGAGTATGTGTGTATGTGTACTTGTGTGTGCGCCCATGTGTGTGTATCTCTGCGCATGTGTATATTTGCAGGTGAGTATGGGTGCATATGTACTTGTGTGTGTGCTTGTGTGTGCATGTTTCTGTGCATATGTGCCACTGAGTAAGTGTGTATTCATGCGTGCTTGTGTGTATGTCCTTGTCTGTGTATATATGTGTGTGTGTGTGTGTGTGTGTGTGTGTGTGTGTGTGTGTGTGTGTGTGTGTGTGTGTGTGTGTGTGTGTGGGTGTGTGGGTGTGTGGGTGTGTGGGTGTGTGTGTGTGTGTGTGTGTGTGTGTGTGTGTGTGTGTGTGTGTGTGTGTGTGTGTGTGTGTGTGTGCAGGTGGGTAAGTGTATATGTGTGAGTGCTTGTGTGTATATGTGTGTGTGTATATGTGTGCGTGCGCACAGGTGAGTATGTGTGGATGTGTGTGTGACCGTGTATGGGCATGTGTACGTGTGTGTGTGTGTGTGTGTGTGTGTGTGTGTGTGTGTGTGTGTGTGTGTGTGTGTGTGCATGTGTGCGTGTGTGAATGCTTCATGATAGTTCAGTGCCATGCTCAAGATACTTCCTTCGTCTTGCACCCAGTTGATGCTGGGATAGGCTCTGCTCCTCCATAACCTTCAATCAGATTAAGCATGTAAATAGAAAATGAATATATAAAAGAAAAGTTAATTTTTAAAAAAATGGGCAAAGTGTAATTTATTTTTTACCATCTGTTCAGTGATAATCTGCTCACTGGATGTAAATGCATATGCCATACACATATGGGCTAACATGCATATGTAAATACTCCCCCCATTTTTTGTATATGCATGCAACATTCACAAGCTGATTACTGGTCCATTACAATTTAGTAGCATCTTAAAGTACTGTCAGCTGTGCTATATAATTACATACAATTCTACAATTTATAATGAAGTTGACATCCTCTATGTTGCATACAGAAGCATTAATAATGTATGTATTTTTGTCAATGTTGTTTAATGTTTTCTTTATTCTCTGTCATCCCTTTGCTATGTTTTGTACATGCTATCTTTGTCTTAACAGCTATATTTTTTCTTTCTTTGTATTTCAAGTGCATAGTTCCCTTACTTGGTTAATAAAGTAAAACAAAATAAATAAAGCTGATGGGAACAGTGTTCAGTGTACAGTCAGCACAAGAAGCACTGAGCAATATGCAACTACCACAGGAGAACACCAGAGCACCTGATATTTAACATGAATAAGCTAGCATAACAACACAGGAAATATTTTGAGAAATATGCAAAATACACCTCTATATCAGCAGAAGCCATATTTGTTAAAGAGATGATGAAAATGATGTTCTGTATGCCGTTCACTGATACTGTGTAGACAGAAATGCAATGAGTCAACATTAGTATGTAAGATGGTAGCTGAACTCAGATTGCCTAGGAAGTTAAATGGGGTACTGACTTGGAAGATTTTGATAATATGATAAGACAGAAGCATTGATCTGTCTCTTATCCATTGTAAGAAAGATGGAGTTAAAGTGACACAGCAGGGAGCAAGTGCTGGAATTATGTTTCTGAAATTAAGACACAGTGGGGAAATAAAACCAGAAAAACAAGCACTGGTTAGAAAAAGTAAGGCTGCAAATGAAAATGTGTGAGCAGATCATAAACACTAATGACACTTACATCTAGAAAGTGTTTGGCAGGTTTATAAATGCATTTATCCTATTACTAAACTAAATTGTCATTGCAGTTTTCTTGACCCTATAATATATATAAGGTCAAATCAAATACTAACTGTAGTATCATGTATGAACAGAAAATATGTTTAGAAAAGGTAAAATAATAACTTTTTATACTTTAGAGATTTTTTCTCTCTAACATCATCTTTCTCTCTGTAAGAAATGACAGCTCAGTGTCATGCAAAAAACAGGTTCATATCGCCTTATTCCTGAACCTAAATCCATTGTTTATACCTTGAGGTCCACTTTAAAGGCTCAATTACATTTTAATCTATCCTTGTCCCATCAGCCTTATTTATTTAATTCCTCTTTCTTTAAAAATGTAACCTTGATATCCATATTTATAAAGAATATGACCTCAAGATCCCCTAATTAACTAACTATGTTGACTGGTACAATGATGGCTGCCCACAACAGCATTTACCAACATTTTACAGCATAAATGTTCTTCTCTCATTTTTAGGGATTTGTGATGTCTCACTAGTTAATGAAAAAGGTAGCAGGGTCCATGGAACATTCAGAATCTTCCTGTTATAGCTCTAGATAGATAGATAAATAGATAGATAGATAAATAGATAGATGTAGATATAGCTCAATAGGTGTAATGACTATGATCAAGACATCCACACATTTTCACTGTGTAATACTTTAAACCTCCTGTTATGAAGGCCCAAGGGATATAATCAAATGACCTCCTAAGGGCATACAATGTCTTCTGAATGTCCATGACCTATTACTTTTTAAGTATTTATGGGTACATTCAGGCCAATAAAGTCAAATCCCAACAGTAGTGGGACGGCATGTTTCAGCCTTTGTAGTGACCTGCTTAGCTATACTTTAGAAACACTGAGCTTAAAGCCTTGTGTCCATAATCATTAAAGTGCTCACAAAATATTGAAAGTAATATCCATACAAAGGGTTAAAAAGGTCACACAGACAGCTATTTAGTAAAACCTGCAAGAAAAACTCAGCTAAGATATATATGTATATATATATATATATATATATATATATATATATATATATAGTTTCACTTCAGAATCCTGAAATATCACAATCCTGAACTTCATAATCCAGAGCCCAAAATCCTGAAAACTCAAAATCCTAAATCACAAAATACTGAAAATATACAGAACACAAAGGATGACAATATTCCAGTACAAGGATACAGAGAAACACATAAAAGACAAAGGACAGCACTTTTCTCCAAGTATGGGCAGGGGGGATAATCCCCCTGCACCCCACCATGTGGGGGGCTGCGTCCCCCACACCCCCTGCTAATTAAATATATAAACTCCAAGATTGCACTCCATGAAAAAATGGCAAACATACCATCACTTGTGTTCATGACTGCCTGTTGTAACCTTAGTAACATTCCCTTTTAACTTGCTATACTACAACATAACTCTGCTGGACAGGACTGAACATTGTAATCATACCTTTCATGTGTCACTTTGAATGGGAACCACAAACAAGCTGGTTCAACACAAATTTTTAAGCTTGTTGCTGTGAGATTAGGCATTGAACAGCACTCGCAGTATGAGCAAAGGAACATATAGCTAAAGGGATGTGTGGTAATAATGAGATAAAGTGATATCCTGTTCTACTGTAGCAGCCACACTACACTAGATTGTGTGAGTGCTCTGATAGACAGCACAACTAAAGCAGAATAGCATGGCCAAGTCAATGCACACTCGCATCTGCAAAGTAATACTCCATACCTGAGTCTTATATTCATCCGGTGCAGGTACAGCAGCACGGTGGCTATCAGACAGGCTAATTTGGGTATGTCCATTCTCTAAATAGGAAGGAAATTGGCTAGATAGAAAACATGCAAAAGAAAGAACAGCAAGCAGAAGGAAACACACATGGGTAACCATAAGTTATAAAAGATGGAAAAATAAAGAAGGGTATTTTTTGTAGGGAAATGAGCCCCTTTGTAAGATGCACGTAGAGAAGGTAAAGAGGGGCAGCTGTGAATGGGAGAGATGGGGTTGGCAGAAAAGGTTACATGGCAGTGGCAGACAAGCATTGAACATGGTCTCAGACAGATTGTAGTGTTACTCACACAAAATGTAGGGAGGATAATGGAAGAACATAAACATCCAGTGGGTGGGCAAGTGGTGATGCGGGGTGTTAAACAACAAATAGAGAACAGAAATTATACATAAGGGACAGGAAACATAACATGAGTATTGGATGGGGCTTGGCATAGCTTGATTACCAGCCAATCCCAGAATGCATCAAACCCCATCACTCACCTGAGTGGTTCATGTTATAAGTAATTTGCTCTCCCCCACAGTCACTAATTGGACAGTGCCTGCCAATCATGCCATGCCACAAGTCGCAGCTGAAGGCAATCCATATGGTCACTGCTGGCATCCAGATGCCAAAGATCTAGAGCAGACCCCATCCTCCTCAACTGGTACCAGTACAGCAAGGGAGGACATTCCAGACCACTTTCAGAAGAGCCTTTGCACACCAACTGAGAAACATAAACTGAGGGCACCAATAACTCCTCCAGGTCACCTCAGCAAAAGAAGCAGCAACCAACAGAACCAGAAGAAACCAAGACCTTCCCTCCTTCTTTTCCACAATTAGACCTGGAAAAAGATGACATCAAGATGAATAATTAGCCCTAACTAGCTTCATTACCATGAATTAGCTATCTTGCTACTTGGCTTTTGTTAACAAGATATAAAGTATTAGTTCCATTTTTCACAATACCAGCAATCAAACAGTTAAATGTCAGTAAAGAAATAGATTTGGAACTTTACAGAATTGAGAAAGGCATCCTACCTGGTAGGGTATCTCAGGTAGATATAAGTGACACTGAGGCAGATGTCATGGTATCTGTGTAACTGTAAACCAGTTACCACTAATGTGGCACTGTACAATCTGTATGTGGCTGTGTGTGGTGAGGGCAAACCATGAATATCAGAAAACTTGGAAACTATATGCTGCAAGGGGTATGCGGTTCCAGGCCCATATGCAAATGGTAAGGGGGATCGTTGTGCATAGTACTAAATGCATCTTATAACCAGGTGCATAAAGGAGAGAGAGAGGGACATTGTGGCCATAGTTATGGCACATGAATGGTGGGGGGTATTCATTTTTCAGAATTAACACACAGCACATGTTTATGATTCCATAATTTAACACCTTTCCTAACACAGACCTCATCAAGCTCCAAAAGCCAGCAAAGTGGACACCATGAATAGTCACATCATAGCAGCTTGACGTCAACACTAGAAGATCTTATATCAGACCCCCACAACCCCCCAGAATATGTGACTTTAGTGTTCAGCTGTAATGACTCTACCCCATATCACAGCATTGCACTCACCTGTCATTGTGTACACTTGACCTATGCAGATGATGATACGTTGCCCTGCCCACCCCATAGTTTGTGTGGGTATTTTGATGTCTGATGCACAGCATAGCCAGTTCATAGCCCAAGCTGTGAACCAGAACCTTAGCCAGTCCATGCACTGACTTGCACAGCAAATGTATAATACCTCATGCTTCATTTTATTCTTTGCTGTCTCAGTCATAGCCCATAGCTGTGTAACAGGTGCCACGGTTTGGCCAGTGCTGCAGTATATTGTGCTTCAATCTGCCTTAGCTGTGATACTGTTGTTGCATGTCCATCCTGTGGCTCTCTACCTTCCTCTTCTGCTACTGCTATAACTGATATGGAAGACCCAGCCATGATGTAAACCTGCTGCTGCATTGGTTTGCACAATCCCATATTATACAAATATCTTGTTTCAGATGTATAGTCTGTATTGCTGTGACCTTCTTTGTTGTGTCTAGACAGTGAAGGTGTCCCTTCAGTAATCTGAGCAGATGTTCCATTATGCTTAACATTTCTGCATGGGCTACATTAAAGACCACTTCTGCATGATCTTTGTATTGCATATGGGGGTCATAAACAAGGATCTAGGACATATCCAGCATTGCCTGCAACATACAGTAAACAACATATGATATGTCACCTACTCCATTCTTGCATGGTACCTACATATGTAGACCTATGTACCTAGAGTGGAAGTACACCTTACAAACATGTGACTCTGTGGGAAGTCCCCTACAAGTACCATTGGTGCTGGTTGGGCATGTGCCTAATGTGTGAATCATATGAAGTGGTCTGGTGTAGTATGGTCACATTATAAATAATGCCCTGGACATTATAACCCGTCAGACAATTCAGGAAGTGTAATGCAGTGCAGGCACTATGGACCAGGTGGGGTCTTCATAACAATTTTTCCCAGGACCTCAGGGAAAGGGGATATGTCATAAAGTGTTCAGACTGGTTGTCTTGCCTGTAGTCCTAGGGAGCTAAATATGCACCTCCCCATGTAGCAAACAGTTGAAGAATTAGTTTAAGATTCCTGTGGATGATGCCTGTAAGGTTATCACCAAGTTTTCCATGTCTCTAAAAGGTCCCTTTAACTAATATGGTTAAAACTGTACACAGTTCAGTATCCATAGGAATGGGTATACTACTCATCCTCCTTGATTCTCCTCATGGTACATACAGTTTGCCTAGGTCCCTTACAGTCTCTCTGCCCACCCAGAAATGGTCTACAATTTGCTGGTCTATGAAATGTTGGTATTTCAGATGCTGGCAGTGTCTTCTTGTCTTCTCTACTGGTGAGGATGGCTACAGGGTGCAACATTACAAGACTGTCTATGATGGTGATTGCAAACGTGCTACTGCTGCTGCAGCTGCTATTCCTAGCTTCACTCCCATCTTGTACACACCAAACTACGGTACATTATGACTCTTTTATATTTCTGAATCAGTCTGCCATTTTGGGTGTCATCAGTTAGATAATCCATGTGGCACATGTACATGAGGTTCCTCATTAACATGTCATTATGCACTCATTGACATGCAATGCATGACACACTATTTTGACATTTGCCTAACCATTCAGTGTCTTAGGAAACAACACACATTGTATGTTGCTGCCACCCATGCTAGTTTAACAATAACCAAGAAGTGGGTGTGGTATACTGAAGATTTGCCCATGGTTGGTGTGGTTTGATCATGAGGGAAAAGCCCAAGTGATTAAGCAGAGGCAACTGTGGGTAAATCTTCAATATACCCACACGCATGAGTCAGTTATTGCTATTATATGGTGTCATTGTATAAGAAAGAAATTACTTTTCTTAAATAATGTCTTTGTATAATGGTGCAGTGGTGTTCTTCCACACTCTGTCTGCACATGCACTTCTGTTCCCAAACTTACACAGTACATCAGTGCTTTGGATAGAAAGCAATGGAGAAAGGAAGAACTTCACTGATTTTTTTTTGGAAAAAAAAATGAAAAATTCCGACAGTTTAGAGGTACAAGAGAGACGGTAAAAATACAAGGAAAATCAGGTACATTTCTTTAGTTCTGCATAATGTACCTGATTTTCCTTGCATTTTCTATGCCCGTTGTTTGTCCTTCTCGGCCTCTTAGTTCCAGAAAACTGCAAAGCCTTAAACAAGGGGGACGAAGGTCCCTATTGTAAATACTGCTGTTATATAAACTTAGAATGCTGCTAGAATAACAGGATTTATGCTGTTAGGCACTGAGTTCCATATTATATATTAATAGAAGGAAGCCTGATCGGACTTCAGCAGCCAGACTTTTTTCAACTGGTATATGCTTGATTTTACAACAGGCACTCTGGTTGAGCTGACCAATCAGTGTGCACATTTTTATATACTAACAAGCTACCATTGTATAGTTTGCAATACATAATGTGCTACACATTTATGTATTCCAGCCATTGTAGTAGGAGCACTGCAGACAGATTTCCTTTTTAAATGGTGCAAATATACTGAAAAAGATCACAGATAGTTTCTTCAGAACACTGAATAAAATGTTAAAATAACTACACATAAATTACCACAACAGTTTTAAATTCCATGTACATCTCTGTACCATGTAGTATTCATAGTGAATTACAGTTACAGGTAATGCCAGTAATTTGGATTCTGTGCATGAGGAATCTGGCCAATCAGCATTCAGCCAACACTTTTACCAAATGGATGCTTTAATCTGATCTGATCTGCTTCAATTTAGGAATGAAATGCAGGGTGCCACTCTAAATCTAAATGGTCAGTCCTGCACCTGTGATTAGGACCCAGACAAGTCCATGTAAGTGAATGGGACTGTGATTCTGCAGACAATACTAGTTAGCCATTGAATCTATTTTAAATCCTGCACATCAGGCAAGCAAGCCTGGGAAGAATTAGTCAAGACCTCCCTCTGAATGGATCTCCTTTTTAACATCTTGTTTTAACTAAATGTTCAGTGTAATACAAAACCTAACAAACTAAACTTATCTGCCCCTGAAACTCACATTCATTGAAACAGCATTGAAACCCACACCACATCCAAAGAACGTGCATCTGGCCAGTAGTGGTGGATAAAGATTACCTTTGGGCTGTTTTCAAATCATAGGCCCCTTGCACACAAAACAAGAAACCTGCACGTGTTCTTCAATGCACCTTCCTGATTTTATTAAATTATATTCCTTGTATAACACAGCACACTTGTTAGACTTAGGGTGCATTTTAAATTTATTGTTTGAACATTTTTCCAGTAGGGAACGAAACAAAAAAATGCATGAACCAATAATGACAAAACTGCCCATTTCAGAACATTTCCATCATAAAAGTGTGTGTATATATATCTATATCTATCTATATATATATATATATATATATATATATATATATATATATATAATGACAGTAGTGTAAGCCATGGGCATCTTGCATAGCTTCTCGAACTTCTTTTCAATTTCAGTTTTTTGCTTGACTTGCATTATCAAACCAACTCAATAGCTGTAAATGCACAACAAAATAAACTAGGCAAACTGCATGTTTTAAGACTCCCAATTTTTAGTCTAAGTACTGACAGATCCTCTCCTACATTCATCCTGAAGCATCAAAACTATCATTGTAATCCAGGTGCTTTTAACTGGCCACTCTTGCTTCTTCACTGTCTGCGGTGGAAAAATATATTTTATCTTGAATGCTGGAAAATGTTCTGTACTTGTTTAAAAATATTTTCTTATAATGCAGCACAGAACATAATAATTATGATTTTCTATACCTAAATTTGGGTTAATGATATTTTTTGCTCTTTCCACTGAGGCAGTAGCTACACCCTTTACTTGTTACACCCACCCACTTTAAAAGTACAACAACACAGCACAGTATCAGCAATGTATCTACATACTGTGGGAGTAGAACCCACAGCCTTCTGTATCAAAGGCAAGTATTTAACCTGTTATGATATTACCAATGCAAGTGAACTCAGCATAAGCAACACTAAACTTCCCTTCCCCTGAAGTTCTCAGCTCCTTGAAAGCGGGGGGGGGGGGGGGCAAAAGCTCAAAAACCAGGGACACATTTTAAACATTGCTTGTATAATTTTTGGAAAGTTGCTAGAATAAAATGTTGTGTTACCACAATGCATTTTACTGCTAAGTCTTGAACCCAGGACCCGATGCATTACATTTAGAGCAACATACCATCATGCCAAATCAGCAGCTTCCCGAGGGATTGAAAGACTGAAACTTAAATGGCTTTTATTTAGTGAATTCAGCTCTCACTTCTCACCATAGCTCTCAACCTCTTAGCACAAAATAAATTGGACAAAGCCAATAATGGGGGAATATAGCCATACTAATCTTATAACCCTAGCACAAAAAAACTGGACAAAGCCAATAATGGGGAATACAGCCATACTGAGCTTAATTGCTGCTAGAATAAAAGGTTTGGTGTTACCATTTCTTTTCTGAAGAATATGAAGTCTAAAATTTAAACGCCTATCATTATCTAGTGAATTCAATCCTTCACTGAAATCCAAAAAAACACAGATTTTATGAGGAACAAAAACAAATTGTTTGTTTGTGTCTTTCGGCTTTTCCCAGTTAGGGGTCACTACAGTGGAACTCCGGTCCGCTAATGATTGGCAGTAGAGTTTTACATGCTGGCTTGCCGGGCCTAACGCACAACCTTCAATGACAGAATGCCCATTCACACATGTCGCCACACAGAAGATGCTCTAACTGAAAATCGAATGGGCAAAATCTAACTGTGCGGCGACAACAAAAACAAATATGAGGCATAAATCTGGAAAGCTTTTCAGAAGGGGTGGTGTGTAGGGAATTTAGGCTTTTGTCACCTGTACCCAAGGTACAAGGTTTGAGCCGGAGTACCTCCTCTAGCCACCAGGTATTCTGCTTCAAATGGCTCTTCCAGCAGCATAGATTCCAGCCTTGCGGCAGCCAGAAATGCATGCATATTGAGTTGATTGAGCTTCAGCTCAATTCCAACAGGCTGGCAGGCTACTGATGTCATCGCGCACATGATGATGTCATCTCAAAAAGCCAGAAAACAAAATTAAAAAAAAAAAGCACCGGTAAATTCGAAAATGAAGGGATACCACTCAGGATTCATAGCATCCCATTATTTGGACCCCAAAACTCGCTAAAAAACGAGTAATTCGATACAGTTGGGAGGATGAATCACAGTTCCTTATCAATATTAAATAGTTTGGAGGCAAGTCTATTTCAAAAACAAGGCCATAGTTAGTGGTATGTGTCAAGTCTCAGTGACTGTTATCCCTGTAAAAGGATTTCAGAAGAGAAGAGAACAGAAGAATGTCTTATCAAAGTATGGCTGTCATTTCTAACTGTAATAATGGGCCTCTTGTCCTTTCTGACCAGAAAAGATTGGAAATGATCAAGAGGTGAGTTTTTTCCTTTGGGATAATTTGCTTTAGTAACACTCACTGTCCCACTTCACTTGCATCTCAGCCTTTCTGTTGCCATTTGTATATGCCTTTATTTAGATTTTCTGGTAAATGTATCACTAATTCATATACTCTAGGTCTTGGACTGAGACACTGAATGCAACTGCTTATAATAGCTGTAGTTTAAAATAAAATCTTGTAGGGATACTCCTGTTATAGGCTGGATCAGTGTTTTGTATTCCATCACCATTATGGAAGCCTATTGCTTCTAGAAAATGCCTTTGCTGTTTGCAGTTCTGATTGCCTTGTCAACACTGATTTTGAAGAAAAGTACAGCACCATTAACAGGTGGATGTAGTGGAACTGTTCTTCTATGATGTATGGCAACATTGCTGCAGAAATACTTGAAAAGGGTGCCAATAAAAGTGGTTCATTGAGTTGATGAACTAAGGAATGTCAAATATTGAGAAGCACTTGTCCATTACTGGTATAATAATTTTGCCTGATATGGTAGGCATAGCTATCTAGACTGTTCATAAAGCATAATAACAGATAGTTATAATTGCAGAGAGATCTATAGCAACTGCCAATATATATTCTAATAATTTCTGGAAATTGTAACATATAAACTGATACAGTGGTGTTTTCAGTCTGTGTTTTCTTTTTCTTTTTTTTTGGTTGACTGACTAAGCAACTGTTGCACATACCTTATACCATACTCTACATATTAGGAAACCAGAGCTTTTCCTTTAATAGTTTTAAAAAAAAACCTGGATAAGGCTTCTGCACTAGCTCTATGGATTTGTTTTGTAAAGAACCAGGGATGATTAGCCTTGTGCCTTAAGACTGCACTTTTCTTCTGATGAAACCATGAGGTCATTCTTAAAATAATCACACCTATTAAGCTAACATCATCTAGCTGAATATTATCATTTCTCTGTTAGATATTAACACGCGATTGATGTACTGCAACAGGGGATCCTTGTCCCTTTCTTCTGTCTCTGCCAATATGAATGCAGTTTAAACAGCACATTCTACTGACTCATTACTGCTCTAATTTTCAACAAGTTAGTTGCTTCATCATCATCATCAGCCCCCGTTTCCCTACATGGGGTTGGGGTATCGTGTTAACTGTCACCACCTCTCTCGATTCAGTGCCACACTCCTGCCTTCTTCAACACTCATGCCTGACTGTCGCAGATCTTCTTTCACACAATCCATCCACCTCTTTGCTGGATGTCCTCGCTTCCTCTTACATTCTTCCTGTTTGTCCCAAATCTTCCTCACCAGATTGTCTTCTGTTTTTCTGCACATGTCCAAACAACCGTAATCTGTTCTCTTTGATCTTTTCTGCAATTGGAGCTACTTTGGCTTCTGCTGTTATGTCCTCATTTCTTTGTCTGTCCCATAGTGTGCATCCTACCACGCTTCTCAGGCACTTCATTTCCATCACCTCTAGCTTCTTCAACTGTTCTGCCTTTACTGCCCAGGTTTCTGTATCATACAGTAGTACAGGTCACACCACTGTCTTGTACAACTTACTTTTTACCTTCTTTGGCATTCTTCTGTCATAGACTACACCTGACACTCTATGCCAGTTGGTGGCAGACTCTCTGATTCAAGCTTTAACCTCTTCATTCAAACTTCCCTTCTCCTCAACCACCCATTCCAGATACTTGAAGGTGTTTACCTGTTCCACTATCTTCCCTTCTATGTCTATTCTCAGTTTCCTCTGATTTCCCCAATTTGTTGCCATTACCATTGTCTTATCTGTGCTTAGTTTCATCCCATGTGCTTGAGTTTTGCATTCCATTCCCCCTATCCTTTGCTGAAGTTCTTGCTCAGAGTCAGCCTGTAATGCCACATCATCTACATACAGCAACTTTGTTGATCTGTCCCCTCCGACCTCTTGCTAATGTAATCCATCACCAGTATGAACAGCAGTGAGCTCAAGCTGAACCCTGATGTATACCCACTCCCACTGGGAACTCCTCTGTGAGGCCAAACACTGTTCATACTTGAGTCATTGAGTCCTTGTACATAGCCTGCATTAATTCTACCAATGTTTATGAGACTTCAAACCACTGCAGTACTGCCCAGAGCAGCTTTCTTGGGACCTTGTCATATGCTTTCTCCAAGTCTAGGAATGCCCAGTTGGACTCTCTCCTCATCTCTAGCTTCTTCTCGAGTATCTTTCTCACTGCAAACATCAGGTCTATTGTGCTGCATCCTGATCTGAATCCATACTGCTTATTTCCCATCTTACTTTCTACTGCTCTGCATATCCATTTATCAATCACCCTCTCCAGAACTTTCATGCAATGTGATAGGAGTCTGATGCCTTTATACTGCCCACAGTTGTGGATTCCCCTTTTGTTCTTGTACACTGGCATGAGTATGATTATTCTCCAATCATCTTGGATATGCTGTTCTCTCCCCCAGCTCACCCAGCATCTTTATCATATTTTCTGTGACCTCATCTGAGCCTGCTGCTTTCCCTGACTTCATTTTCATTACTGCTGTTCTTACTTCTAGGGTGAGCTCCTCTTCTCCTCCCATCATAGGCTGTTTCTGGGGTAGTACAGCTTCTGTGGGGTTTTTCTATTCAGAAGCTGCTGGAAATACTCCTTCCATCTGCCTGTGGACTGGTGAGCAGGTTGTTGATGGCATTCCTTATGAAAGGTGTCTGACTATCTTCTTTATCTTTCTGTCTTTCCCTTACAACCTGATTTAGTTTCTTTGTGCCCCTTACTGAGTCACTTTCTAGAAGTTGGTAGAGTGCCTCTAATGCCCTATTCTTTGCTATTGCAACTTCTTTCTTAGCCAACCAATGGTCCTTCCAAGCCTGGTCAGTCTTTTCTGTCTCCCACTTCTTCCTGCACTCCTTCTTTCTTTTGATGATGTCCTGGACCTCTGCATTCCACCACCAGCTTTCCTTATGTACCTTATTTCCATACCTGGCTCGGCCACATATCTTTTCTGTAGTCCTAACAGATACTGTTTTTAGGTGCTGCCATTCTTCCACCTATTTCCTCCTCTTCTTGGGGTGCTACAGCCATGAGTAATTCCTTGAACTGTTGTACTTTCTCTCCAGTCAACTTCCAGGTCTTCAGCCTGGTCTTTGTCGACCTTAGAGCCTTCTCTGACCACTGCTTGCAGCTGATTGTGACAACTAGTGGTTTATGCTGTGAGCCAACTGTTTCACTGGGGATAACTTTGCAATCATGGATTCTACCACAGTGTCTTTTCCTTACTAGGAGGAAGTCTACCTGAGTTGCATGTTGACTACTCTTGTATGTGATTTTGTGACTGTCTCTCTTTCTGAACCATGTGTTGGCTGCTATCAACCCATTTGCCAGGCAGAAGACTAGAATAGCTTCTCTTTCTTTATTCCTCTTGTCTCAGGCAGTCCTCATATCCTGTTTTGTCTGTCCCGATATGTGCATTCAAATCACCCATTATCAACACTAATTCATGTTGTTCTATTTTATTCAGTTGATCCTGCAACTTCTGAATGCACTCTTTGCCTCACTATCATAACCCTGCATAGGCTGAGATTACGAATACTGCCCTATCATTACAATGGAGTCTGATTGCCATGAGTCTGTCAGATCATTAATTCTGATTATATCCCTCACTGCCTTCTGAAGCTTGTCTCTCACCCCAGTTCCAATGCTATTTCTAGCTTGTCCCCCTACTGAGTAGTAGACTCTGGATCAAAGCCAAATGGCTTTGGCTTTGCCCTTCCATCTCGTCTCTTGGATACATAGGATGTCCAGTCTCCTCTGTATCATCATGTCATCGACTTCCAAGATGCATCCTATCAGTGAACCTATATTAAGCGTAGCAATTCTCAGTTCATGTTTGGCAGGTTGGTTGGTTTTACATCTAGCTTTTGTTCAACAGAGGTAACCCATGATGGGCAACTAGACACCAGCTTATTGGCCCAGGGCTGCTGGGCATTATGAAGGGCACACACTGGGCAATAGGGGCACATATACCAAGAGTCCCTGA
Organism: Protopterus annectens; assembly: GCF_019279795.1. Classification (NCBI taxonomy): domain Eukaryota; kingdom Metazoa; phylum Chordata; order Ceratodontiformes; family Protopteridae; genus Protopterus; species Protopterus annectens. The sequence goes on from NC_056746.1 coordinate 1,125,778,297, forward strand.
CTTATGGCAGAGTAGGCTGGGTCCTCAACCCACTTATCACCGATAATTACCCATGCCCATTTTGGACACATTAGCCAACATGACCAAATCACCTAGAGCCATATTTTACACCGTCGAGTGGCTAGCCCTGCCATGGCACACAGTCTGTGATCCATGTTCTTCTATATACTGCTCACGACAGTAGATGCCCGTAACAGTTGGTCTGTACAACTCTTCCCCCTATAGGGCACCGTGTAGAGTCTATGCTGTCTATTCATTCCTGAGATTGAGTTGGAATCACTTAGCATGTTTTTCAAACATGAGAGAAACCCCACAGAGACACAGGGAGAATGTGCAAACTCCAAACAGGCATTGGTCAGAGGTCAGGATCAAACCTTGTACCTTGCACATGGGAGACGAAGACCTTAACCATTATGTCAACTGATCTTTTAACAAGTTAGTTGTTTAGTATGTTATTTATTTATTTATTTATTTTCTGGAATTGACATTTGTATTTAGGATTTAATTAAGGTATGGTATTGGCCTTTTGCTAAATGATACCAGAGGAGAGAAGAGTCTGCCTTGCAGGATATGGATTTTTGTCCAAGTTGTATTGCTGTTTATGCTGACATCTGTTTAGAAGTACCTAATAATAGCAAACCAGCTTCAAAACTGTAAGTATATAGCTTTGTGTATACCGGATCTAATCTAGGCCTTGACTTTAATTTTTTGTAGACTCTGCTATATTCTATGCTATCTGATGTAGCTGAATCTATGTTTGTGTGTATGCTGAAATGTGGTGTTCTGTTTATAAAATATTCTTGCTTGATAAGAAGGCAAGCAGAACTTATCTCATATTGTTCAACCATTCTGAAGGCTTTGTATTACTAGAACTAGTGCTCAAACTAAGGCTTTGGATAGTGTATTTAGACAACCCAAACTGATGCTTCCTTTGAGCTACTGGACACATAAAATGTTAATATACATGTATGATATATACCAATTGAAAACTTTATGAAGTAGAAGCATCCTCTACTCAGTGTCAGCTCTATATAGCCTGGCTTCTTCATTACTACTGGTACTCTTCTTTCTCCATGGGGTCAGCTATGGCATTTGATCATTTGGATTGTATCGAGAAATGTAAATGAAATCCCCTCAGTTCTTGGTATCACAAAACAAGTCTTTTCCAAGTGACAGTGCTGTGTTATAGAGTTAAATATATATTCTTTATTGATCTTTATTTTGATCTATCATTGCTGGTTGCACTTCCTTGAAATGAAGTATGTAAGCAGTAAAATCAAGATTTAATTGCATCATCTAAATTTAATGAAATACTTTAAACTATATTTTATTTTCTTTAACCAGTTAAAGTTTTTCATTAAACTGTGCTCATGCACTCCACATGATAAACGCACAGACTTCTTTGGAACAGACTCCCCATTCCGGTGAAACAGGGTTCTTCTCTAAACCTATTCAAATGCAGTTTGGATCAATGGATGGGAAATTCACCCCTGGCTTGTCACCTATTGCCCTGGTGGACAAGAGCAGTTTGTAGATGCCCTAAGGCATAGACATATCCCAAAACCATTCTAGCCCATAGGCACTGATAAATGGAAAACTGGGGAATGAATGGCTGAGTTTAAAAAAGGCTCTAGGCCATTAGCCTAGTAAAATCCTATGTTCCTATGATCCCATGATCAGCTGTTTGTTTAGGAGAGTCTTATCATCCATCATGCTAACTCTTCACTTTCCGTAAGAGAAATACATGAAGCTTTTCATTAAAAGGTGCTGATACAGTTAACGTAATAATATTCTTGCAGCAGCAATTTATACTTTAGAAATTACCTTAAGATCACTTCCAAAGGTCTGTACTAGTGCCTTTACCAACACTTCAGTGAAATTCCTTAAAGTGTTAGTTCACTAATACAACTGACAAGGCGAACATTTCAGATGAGCTATGTATATGCAAAAATCAGAATATAAATAAATAAGAAAAATAGAAAATGTGTTTACCTGATCTTTATTCCTTAAAAAAACAGTACTATCATTCCTTTAAGGGCAACTATATACACCAACCAAATGTATCCACAAAAAGGCACGGACACAAACATGCATGTGTGCACATAACACAAAGTCCTAATTAAGTGCACAGAAACCACCACAAATATCCAAAATATAAAGAATCTAGCACATCAATGATGCAAAATCATTCTTTATTGCACTAGGAGCATTCCAAAACTACAAAAAGAGGTTGGTTTGGTTTTCTTAACTTCATCAGGGCTTCCTAAAAAAACAATTAATTCCCAATGTACTTAATGCTAAAATATTTAAGGTCCCATGGCTGGTGAAACTAATCAAATGATTTTAATGTAAGTAATTAAAATTGAATGAACACCAAATAATATCTGTGCAGTCATCATTACATAAAGCAGATGTATTTTAATACTCGATTAAATATTTTTATACCAAAAGAACTATTAAAGGACCACATGTTAATTGCAAATGGATGGCATAACAAATATCTAGTTATAATGCATTTGAGTAAATCTGTTTAGAATTCATTACTGAAGTTCATTTAAACATGTTTGTTCTGTAACCTAGTGGATAAAATGTTCACATACATAACTACTAAATTATTAAAGTACAGAATACATATATTTAACAGCAGGTATGTTCTATACAGTTACATTTACAAATTATTAATTTAGTCCCAGGATCTATAATGCTCTCAAATTTTTAATCCACAACCTCTCATTTTTTATCCAAAACTAAATTCCATCCTAGCCAACTAGGTTTATTGTATGGTACCTTACCCAGATCCAAAAAAGTAAATTGTGAAGACTAAAACACTGAAAATGCTTATAAAATGATGTTCTATTCTCATATTCTCTGAGATGTACTGCAGTTCTCTGTCTTCAAGGTATGAAATTAGAGGTCTCCTGACATTTCAAGGATACACTGTCATCTATATAATCCATTCCTAACTGCATGTCAAGAGACCTCCAATTCCATACATATTAAAATATCCATATGGATGGAATTCCAACATCTTAAAATCTTAAAATTCCTTGATTTCTTGGTGACAATTTGAGGACTGTCACCTATAATTTTCATTAATTCCAGATTACAATTAATAATTTTCCAGTTAAATGGCACAATTTTTCAGATAACTGTACTGTCATTCATTCATTAGGAAGCATTGATGAAGTTGAGAAAGCCAAACCAACCTCATTCTGTAGTTTTGGGATGCTCCCAGTGCAATAAAGAATGACTTTGCATATATCTTGTTTCTAGCATACAGTGTATATTTTGTGGCTTTACTAAAATTCATCCCATCAACAAACTGTCAAGAGGATAATCTCTATCAAGAAAAAGACTTATAATATAGTCCGCTTCTTCATTAAATTCATCATCATTACTAATAATATGACTAGGTCTAATTAATTGCCCTCTAAATATATTTAACTTCATATACTTAGGATGCCCAGTTGAATAATGAAGGTAGTTATTCCTGAAAGTGCTTTTCCTATAAATCCCACAAAGAAAACACGTATTAACTACATCTAGCTCTAGTCATAAATCTAAACAAATTAACACAAGTTCCAACCTCTCCTTTGGTAAATCTTAGCCATGAAACACTGGAATTAATTTCATCTAGAAACACTCTAAACTCCTTCTCACTTCCCCCCAAATAAAAACAAATAGTCTATAAATCTACGATAGAACAGCACAAACTTGAACATAGGTAACATGTTGTTGGAAATCCATCCATTATGTGACAATACCATAGGTTTCAAGAAAGATGGAGCATTTGCTTGTGGAACATGTAGACAATGTAGATATATTTGTAATACTAATATTATTCATTTTCCTCACCTAAATAAGATTTTTGACATAAAAGTTTTTTTTATTTAACTGCAATACTAAAAACATTTCCCCAGGTTCTCTATAGCTTGCATGGAATGCAAGATCAGTGCAGGAGCTCAAGCAGGCAATATGTCTGCTGTGTGATCCAGGAACAGCCTGCAGGGGCTTGCATGAGCGCTCCTGCATGGACTAAGCCCTTGTATGCAAATCTCCCCATTTCCAGGAGAAACACATACAAATTAGGTGATTTTGCAATCCAGGAAGCTTACAACCATCTGTGCAGGACTAGTGCTATCGGCAGAAATGTGCTCGGTTAGTAACCGAGTACATTTCTGCAAAATCCAAAACGGAGCTGTGACAGCTCCAAATAAAGGCTGCATATCATGTAGTAAGCATGCCAATGGTCAAGTATAAGGCCATTGGCATTACAAACATTAAAAACAATACAAAAATCAACTTTTATTTTTTTTTTAGCCTATGTCGGCTGTTTAAGAGTAGGGCAGTGGCGCGCAAACGGGATGGGGGGGGGATAACAAAATGAACCTACATTAAGCATTCTAACTAAAATCAGTATTCTGCCATGCAAGTCAATGGCAGGCAGACAACAACATGGCCAGTGAGTAGTGGTTGCTAAGGGGGAGTATCAGTGTGAGACATGTAACTATGCATTAGCAGGCAATCCTATGCAAATGAGAGGAAGGATAGTGAATCCCAGTTTTCCCCAGGGTGTGAGGCAGGTCCCAACAGTGTAAGAGAAGGAATAGCTTGGTGCAAGCCTAGGAGTTAGGTGACATCATGGGGGGTGTCAGGCATACTGTAAGTGGATTGGAGCCCTGTGGCTCGGGCTTGCTCCTAGATTAGCACAGCTAAGCTAGGGGGTATGTCTAAACCTGCCTAGCACTCTTTACAAAGCCTAAGTGGGCTTAGGCAGCAGCATGTGCATTTTAAGTGATGCTCATGATTCGCTGATTGCCTCTGCATGAATTACAGCCCTCCCCTAGATGATTGCATGTGGAACAGCTGTGGTAACATTCCCATAGCCAATTGCATGGAAACACACTCCAATATCTAGGAACATCATGTTGGCAGTGGGTCTTTCCATTCACTGTGAGCAGGAACTCAATCTGTTGTTTGGCAAACAGCATCTCAGCTGGATTGGGGATTTACCTCTGATAACATACACTGTAGAAACAGGCCAACACACAGGAGGGGGATGTGCCTGACCTGACTACAGACTGTAAGTGTTGCTATACTGCATTCAGAGTAATGTTGGTTTAACAGGGTGTGTGAGGATATGGCTGTCCTACATGTATTAATACCTGTCATGTCAGTTCTATGTTTATGAGGACTCCCCATCTGTAGGGTCATCTGCAGACTGGGCAGTGTGTGGTGCCTTTGGTTTCATGTGTTACCCACAGTACATGTATCTGTAAACTACAAAAGGTAGTGTGAGGAACGCAGTCTGTAGATGTTGAAAGCTGGGACAGTTACTGACTTCATATCCGTCAAAGGACATGTTTTGCAACAAACCCTGTTACAGCAGTAAGTGCAAGATTTTATCACAGCAACATGTCAATATTGGCCCTGTTTATGTGCTTCCAGCCACAACTCTGTCAACCTTTGTACATATGTCATGCATTAAGAGGTGTATATGTGCTGTACACCACAATTAATGTCATCATATCTGATAACAAGCCAGTGAGATATCAGACTGCTACACGTTATTTACAGTAGGGGTTATATTTGATTACATAACTTGGACATTCTGTGGTTGTCTGTACAGTACTGAGGTCTGTGTACTTATGGTGAATGTTGACAGTGTGTGTATTGTCAATATGTATCTTGGCCTGTGTACAGACTGTGGTAGATGTCATCGTTCTAGGTCCCGTCCTATCTGATGTTACATGCTGCTCCACTGTATGTTACCATATTGGCTTAGATGTTTGTAGGCCCATACACACACACATGTCCCATACCACAGACAGGCATCATACCACACTGTGTAGTGGTCCAGTAAATGTAGGGTTAGTGTGTGAGTGGCACATATGAGGATGGTGTTGAACAGATAGTCCATATACTGTAATATTATGCTAGCTTACCATATGTGGCTGTGGCTGTGTTCACATTGGTTGTGGTTATGCACTTCCACACAGGTGTATCGTAACCTGCGCTGTGATATGCCTGTAGAGCCTGTTATATATGCAGGTACATGTGCATTCCCCCATTGGAGATGTAGTTCAGTGTTTAGCCAGTCTGCCCGTAGCCTGCATAGTGCTTTGTTACATGCCTTACAGCTTAGTGTACTTACCCAGTATGATGTCATGTGCAGAAACTTGCCAGATGTTCTGCTGCCAGACCTCCCTTAACAGTCATGTATGTTAGATGGAGCGGTGGGATGCTGTGCAGATGTATGTCAATATCTAGTGGGTAGTATGTGGCCAGGGTTGGTCCACATGCTCTTCACTAAGGGGTTCTGTGTATACCTCTAGACTGTACAGAATGTGTCAGAATGTCCACATCTATTGGCCAATATCTCTGCTGTAGTCCACAGGAGCATTATATGCTTGCAGCGGTACTGTACTATGATGTCCTTAGGGTGTCTGTCAGTAGCCAATGGCGCACATGTGAAAACCAGATGTGACCTCCCACACAAACCATGTCTGTGAAGACAATCCCTATTACAGTGGCAATAGTCTACTAATATACCTGCTATACATACCAACATCCCCTTGCACTATGGAGTTGGGACTATAGGGGCTGAGGTAGGGCTAGACCCCATGTTCAGGACATATGGTGAATATATATGTACATATGATTATCCAGATATCTATATAGATAATTACACATGTACATATTGGCATATATAGATGGGTGTGCATGTGTACATAGATATGCATATACACACCCAGTTATGTACATATACAAAGCATTATATGTCTACACATATACAGATAGTGATACATATGCACATATATGTATACCATGCTGCCATTCCTGCCAGCAGTCCACTGCTGTTGTATCCCCCACACATACGGTGGGGCTGGGGCCATGTATTTGTGGGCTTCACCTGTGCCCATATGCACTCCAGAGGCCAGTGTATGTAACAGTGGTATATGGCCCTGTATTATTGAGTCTAGGTGGGACGCACCATACATAACCTAGGCTGTTACAAATTGTGGGGGTATCAGGGGTGAGCTGCCATAAGGTATCTGGATGTACAGTACCATACATTTTACCTATTTGACATTACTTACATAAAGTGGGTTACTGCAGGCCTACTGTCTCCTACCATACAGACTGTTCTGTTTGCCAGTGTTCCTGTGATTGTGTCAGGTATGCCTTGTTATGTATCAGTTACATCCCATTTGGCCAACTGAAGTCTGTGCCACCTAGTGATTGTGTACAGAGTGTAGATAGAGGCTGCTGAACTATACACCTGCATCACTTACTGCTGATTGTGTGGTATCCTGTGGCCCAGTCTGTCATTACTGTTGTACAATTTGAAGGGCTTGGCCTGGACAGCAACTGTTGTGGACCTTTTCCAGACTACTGTATTAGTATAACTGTTTCACAGTTACATTACTCTATTTATATGGATGTCAGTGTCTGAACAGCTATATCACATGGCATATACATCTGTAATAGTAGACACATAAAGGTATTTCATTTCTGCAAACCTGTGTGTGGTGTTTTATCCTATGACCTCTCTGTGGGTATATGTTGCAGGCAACATATGTCATTTGTATGGGTGGCTCATCTGGTGTCCAGTTGTTAGGGTGTTAACTGTAGGCATAGCTGCTGTTCCATATTGTGTGCACCTACTACATGAGTATCTGTACATATCTCTGTGTGTGTGTGTGTGTGCCTGTGTATAAGTATCCTGGGATGTTGATAGCTTCCACATTTTACATTTCCTATGGAAGCCAGACTGTACTGCATGGTATGTTACCACTACCAGCCTGACATCATACAGGTGGGATGTAGTACTGTTAACATCTTGTGTCCATGTCGTGTCAGGACTGGTTATGGGATCTGCAACACTTGGTAGTGTATTGCAGGGCAGACATGTTTGACTGTGAGGGGGGGAGGGTATACCTATTTGTACAAGACATATATTGTTTGGGGCCTCTCAACCCCATTAATGGTGCATGTGGACATTTATGATTTTGTTAATCTCCCATTGATATCTACACATGTATGTCTATATATGCCTATATATAACGATGTCCACATATACCTACATAGATATATATCTGATTACATATATATAGCTTGCTGTGTATATGTAGTCATGTAGGTGTAGACATATATATGTGTCGATGTAAGCATTTGCATGTATATATGTTCGTATATATTTATATATATATGTATATATTTATATATATGTATATATTTCTAAATATATATATTAAATATATATACATATATATATATATACAGATATATATATATATATATATATATATATATATATATATATATATATATATACGTATATAGATATATATATATATATATATATATATATATATATATATATATATATATATATATATATTGATATATCTACATATATAGATATGTTGTTTCTGTTTAGATATTAATATATTTACACACACACATACATCTAGATGTTGGTATACATTCTCTGTATTGTTGCATGACTGGGCTGGATGATATGTTTCTGAAAACATCAGATTTATGTATATCTGGCATGGCTTAATGGTAAATCACTTTGTCTATGGTGTTCAGGATCCTGGGTTTAAGCCTTTCGCGGGCTGTTTATTTTGTTGCTGGGCCTTTGGATACAGAGTGATTAAGGCACTTTAAAGCAGTTGTAAGAGGGTTTGCGCGTGTTTGCATGGAGGTAAGCATTGCTAACTTCCGGTTACAGTTTCTTATACTCAGTTAGCTTCTAAATTGCTTAATCTGTGTAGGCAGTGCATGCCCCCATGCAAACAGGCTTAGACCTGCTTACTGCTGCTTAAAAGTGCTTTCTCCTGCTTACCCTCGCACTAATGTCTTTAAAAGAAAAGAAAAAAGGGTTGATAGGAAAGTGGTGAAAAAGGGGCACAAAGAGGGAAAGACAGTAGGGAAAATAGCTAGGGATGTGCAGAAAGGGTGTAGGGAAGGTCCATAGCTGCCCAGTTCTTCTACAGCAACAGCTGTGCATATATACTGAATTTGGAGGTAGATTTGGACACTCAAACTCCTGGGAGAGGGGTGAGGACAACAATAATAAGTTGTGATTCCAATTAGACCGGATTACATGTGTCCAGTGTGCGAAATGGACAGCTATGTATGGGGCAAGATTTTTTTGTGGGAACAGAGTGTCCTTTTTTTTTAGGTGAGAGTGAGATGTTGGGGAGGGGTAGTAGGTATATTTGGGGAGGTAGGTTGGGTAGGTTAACAGACAAGACACACAAGATGCATACAGGGGCAGTATATAACACATGTGGGGGTTAAACACCTTGATGGGGAGGGGTGTTGGGATATCAGAAGCCCACAAACTCCCTAGTGATAACAGTGGGACTGAAGTCCCCACCCATGGGCATTCACCACTGCACCTTGACAGCCCTGCAGGTGGCTGTGCTGGGGGTTGAGCCACAGAGCCAGGCTGACTCTCTAATCATGACACGCGGCCCTTGAGCTGGTGTAGAAGATCAACAAAGTGCTCGTTGATCGCTCTGCACACCACAACCCCGACCTGGCAACAGGTGACAGGTGCTTGTCCATGCTCACTCCCGGGGGGGGTAAGCCCCATCCCCTGAGGCAGTTCCACCCAAAGGTGATGCAGGACCAACAGACAGAGAGGTCCAGGCTTGGGCCCCAGACATGCTGGTGCCCGGTGCCTCGGCCAGCTGAGGTGGGGCAGGTGGGTCAGCTGGGACCGGCCTTCCCAAGCATGCTATAGTGTTTAGATTTCATCATCATATATGGTTTAGTAATAGTCAACACATTCCAGGGTTTGGTATAACAGCATGCTTAGATATTCCAATTAACCCAGACACCAGATATGGAACAGTTGCATAGCAAACAAAACACATGCATATATATATAGGACCACAGTGGTAATAAGAACAGCATGCAGGTGCTTTGATGGCACCATGCCAACAATGTAGGAATAATTCAATATGGCACATGCAAGGGAACCATTAAAATATTTATCACACAATTGGACATTATCAGGGTCAGTACATACCAGTTGGGATGGGTATGTTGATTATTGTTGCAGATAAGGTGGGGGGGAGATGTCAATTAACAAGTAGTATATTCCTGTAGTCCACATAACTTTCCTAGTCAGTGCTGTTATCTGTACCTTACAAGTCTTACTATACTATCCTATAGCCTTATTTTGGTCAGTGATATGGCTGTTGTCATCATTACACATGAACTGGCTTTACCTGCAGTAGAGACCTCTTACCTGGTATACCTGTGGAGGGAATGCTTGTTAACATTGACTAACTGTTTGTACACATACGCTCGGATTCCAGGTTGATGTTTTCACTATGCTATCCAACTCTTACTGCACAGACTCTGGCCATGCACTGACCACATGCTGATGTGCCTGGACATGTCTAGAATATTGCCCTCTTCCACCTTTAGTGACCTGACACACACATATACATGCTTTTCTACGCAGTTATATTATGTAGCACAGTGTGGGCGACAGTGACCAGTGATACTTTATTATTCAGAGAAACTACAAAACTCATAATCCCCTACAATAGCAGGGTGGACTGTACCAGTACAGGCTATATTGGTCTGTGTTTCTCAGCACAGTGTTCGCATCCAAAGTACCTGTGGGAGCAATGTTTGTTAGCACTACCTGACTGTTGCCACACAAAGTTCCAAATTACACATTAGTATTATGCACATCTCACTCTGTCACTGTACACACTCTGGTCACAGCTTGACAACATGGGAGTGTAGATAGGCCATACTTGAAATATTACTCTCCTAACAGTTTCAGGGGTTGCTACAGTGACAGGTGTGTTCTCATGATGGTTGACAATCACTTGTATTCCCTGTTTGCTGGCTACACTCCTGGGATCATCTCACAGACTTACCAGGGGGACAGGCAGCAGATATGGGCACATATACTGGACATTCTGGCCTCATGTGTACAGTTGTGGTGTATGAATCTGTATGCAGTATACTTCCACTCCCAGGATTTAGATCATGGCTGTGTCTGCTAGCTACAACTTAAACACTGTCCATCACAATTGTGTCTGCTATATTGCTATTGCTGCATATCTCCAATCTGCTTTATGTCTTATTAATCCCCTGTGGTTATGCATTCTGACCTTGTATAACAACACTCTTATATAGAATTCCTAGACAGTTATATGTTGTAGGACAGTGTGGGTGACAGTGATGTGTAATACCTCATTATTTAGAGCAACTGCATATCACTTCTGGGCACAGTGTTGGTATCTGACAGACCTGTGGGAGGAATGTTTATTAGCACTACCTGAATGTTCCCACACAGTACCAGGTTCCACATTACTATTATGCACATACATCTCACTCTGTTACTGTACACACACTGACCACAGCTTAACAATTTGGGATGTAAATGGGACATACGCGGTTTCTTAGTCACATATGGTATTGGGGAGTTGCTAGTGTGCCAGGTATGTTGTCACAGATGTGTGTCAGTCAGTTGTATTTCCTGTTTGCTGCCTATACGTCTGGGATCATCCCACTTTCATTAGCAATACTCAAAACCTCTTTATCAGCTGATAAAATTACCCAGTTCTTCTCCACTATTTTCTTAATATAGTCACTATCAATACTTAAAATCAAAAATAGTGAACATCCGGGGATTATTTTCTTACTTTTACTCCCATTAACCCCCAAGTCAACACCTGCATTGAAAAGTGGTCTGTAAAAACCTGTTTCTGTCTTTTTAATTACCTCATTCCTGATACTAGCAACTAAACTCGGGGGGTAACCCCTTGTCAAAATCATCTGCTTCAATTTGTCACACTCATCCAAAAACATGTTAAATTCAGAAACCATCCTAGCTAATCTAATGTACTGCCTCTTTGCTATAGCCTTTTTCTGAAACTTGGGATTGCAGCTCAAATAGTGCAGCATCACATATGAATAAGTGGGCTTCCTATAGATATAAGTAATTAACCCTGACCTTTCAGCATGAACTTTCACCTCTACATCCAAATAACTAATTTTAAATACCCTATGGTGTATGTAAATCTCAAAAAAGATGTGGTTGAATTAAAGTCCATAAAGCATTCCAAATCTTCCAAGGGCCCATCCCAAATTAAAAAAAATATCATCGAAAAAATATGTGTTTAGTACCACATCTTTTTGGTGATCAGCAGTAAACAGAAACTTTCTCTCCCATTGTAACATCACAATATTGGCAAAAATTGGGGCACAGGCCACACACACTGGCACACCATTCTTTTGCAGGAAATATTACCCTTCAAAGATATATAATTGTTTTCTAACACTAATTCCATTAAGGTTGTTAAGAACATTAATCTCATTTTGGGGCAGATCTGTACTTTCAACCAAAAATTCATTAAACCACATCAACCCTTCCAAGTGGGGTACCACACTGTAAAGGTCTTTCACATCAATAGCACAAAATATCATTTTTTATTATATCCTATTCGTCCTAACTTATTAAAAAAGTCACATGAATCCCTAAGGAAATGTGAAAATGGCTTTGTTACATTTTTAAGTTTAAAATATATGTATTTAGCTAAGGAGTGGGTCCTTGAGCTCCCTGCATTGACAATGGATCTAAGTTGAGGGTCCCTGATACACTTATGTATCTTTGGTATATGAAATATAAGAACTTAACTGTTTTATTGTGGCATTGTTGGATTTAATAAACTTGTGGATTCATCCAGTGCTTTTTTGGTAAGTTTTATTGTTGGACTTCTTTGTGACTTTGCTGCGGTACGTGTTGTTGCTACTTTAGAATAATCAGCGTTTTGTTTGGTTCCTGGTTTGGTAACATTGTCAGTTTATCTTCTTCAGTGGCTTCATTTAATTTTGGTTAGTGGCCACCTTCAAAATAACATTTTAAGCAACTTTTAATATTAGATTTGAAAAACAAATAAGTGCAGTTGTTTTGTCAAGATACAGTCCTCACAGTATCAGGATTTTTAAGGCTATACATGTCTAAAATGTTGCTACCATTCCTCCAATCATTGACTTGTCTCAACCAAAGAATGTCTATACCATGTAAAAGATGCTATAAAAGTGCAAGACAGAAGTAGCATGAGCTTTCACATAAATGCTAAATGGAATACTGTGAACTCCAGAATGTGGTGCAGACAGGAAGCAAGGAAGCAAATTTTTTTTAATTAACTATTGTTGTGGTTGTACAAAAGGGAAAGAAAAATACAATGATAAGAAAAACTTCACACCAGTTGGATCTATTGTTTAACTGATTAAAGTCTTTACTTAAAGTTTGTTGATGCAATCAATGTAAGTCTCAATCAGATATTTATACGTTGGTATTGAATTTTACTGCAGTTAATTAAGAGCACTCAGCTTTCTTTAACTAACTGTTTAATCTGTTTCATTAAAGCATGGTAAGGTGATCAACATATTAAAAATCTCAGATAATTTGTTCATAAACCAGGGCCATGGTCTTAATGACGGGTGTATCAACACTTTTTCAAGATGACCGCTTGAAGTGTGCCACTGCAATTAAATAAGAATGATACCACATTATGTAAGCCATTTATAAACTTTTAAGAAGGTTAATATATTGTTTTATTTTATGCTGCACCCTCACAGAATTTTTCTAAATGTGACTGAAGTATTTTATTAAACTTTGCTGAAACAACAAACATGATGAAACTGGTGAACAACTTCATATAACTCAAACTTACATAGCTTGAATGAATGAAAATAACTATCCAATGTCTGGGATGTAAACACAGATATATGTTCTACCACACCACAGTTCTGTTAAATAATCAGTTTGAACAGTAGGCATTTACCTCTACAATACTGCTATCTCATGTAAGACGTCTGTGTGACTCCGTTGATGGCTTCTGTACTTCCATTAAAGTCTACTGATGCATTTTCATGTTAGTATAACTCTAAATATTATCTGCCATTGAGAAAAAAAAAGTAATAAAAACAGTAACAGACAATCTGCTAGTATTGAAAGCAGATGAGCTGTTTGCTGCTTTCATATTAGCCTAACATAGCAGAATTGAATGAACACTTCCAAGACAACAACAGTCCAACAGAGCTAAATACCAGTAACATTAACTATCCCTGAGCTTGTTTATTAGCATTACCTGAACAGCAGAGAAAATATACATTCATCTACATGATATACTACTGAGGGTTTTGCTCGTCTTATTTGAAAGCAGAAGCCTTTTTTCATAAGGTGTTTAATTATGGTCCCAGTGTAGAAGGATGTATAACAACAGAAATAAAATGTATGGCCTGCTGGCAATGATAGTTAATCAGTTGGCTGCTGACTGTTTATAATTCAGGCAGAAACCATAGTTCATTATTTTGATAACTGAGAAAATTAAGTGTACAGCTGTTTCAACTGTTAGCAGTCCCATTCTACCCCAGAGTTTCTTCCTTCTCTGTGTTGCTTCCTTTTGGCTGAAATGGAATCACTGTTTTGACAGTGTAGAGTCAAAAGGTTTGCATAAGGATGTCAGTTTTTTTTTTTTTTTGTTCGGTTGTTTTTTTTTTCCTAGCGTATAAGCTTTTGTAAATATAGATATAATCTGTTTTGTCTGAGAATAAATTTTAGAATCTGCACACAGTTTATCAAGTTGTGTGTCTTTACTCCTTCCACATCTTATGTACCTATAAACAGGTTTCCTATTTTGCTCAATATCGTTATATACATTTTCTTCAACTTTTTCTTGATCTTGTCTCACACTAAGCTTAATCTGTTTGTCCAGCTTGTTTATTTCAGTTTTCAAAGTTGTAGTTCAACCTCTCTTCCATTTCTTATATTTTTTATCTCTCACCTTAATCAGATAGCTTGTTCTTATGGAAATATATCCTCCTGATGTTGTATGCCTAGATCCTGATGTTAAACATTTTGTTTTCAATTTTTTGCACTCAAAACAATTTCTCTTTCAAAACTTTCCACATTCCATGTGCAGTTTTTTCACTGAACACCTCACTCCAGTTAGTTTTACACAGTGACTGTTTTGCTTCCGCATAATCTGCAATAAAACTTCTGTGCATAGGTTTAGATTTCAGTTTGACAGAATTATCTAGCAATAAATTAACCTCTATAACTCCATGATCACTGCACATTAATGGTGGTAAAACTTGACTTGAAGTAACAGTAATTTCTTTGGTAGGTTTTCTTACAATCTGAAGCAATTGTTGGTCCTGAAGATACGCTGTGAATAATTTCCTTACTAACATTGTTAAATTGATATTATTACAGTCTGTTTCTGGTAAATTTAAGTCCTCAGCTAATATTATTCTTCCATCCTGTGTTTCATGCAAGAAATGTATTAATTCCTCTAGATCATCTGCAGTTGACTTTGGTGGTCTGTACACTCCAACAATTGTTATATGTTCCAGGGTTTTCTTTATTGTCACAGTTACACAGTCTATAGTATTGGTGTTATCACTGAACATGTTGGGAGATATTCTTAACTCCCCAAGTGATGTTGACATCCTGCAGATAGGCCTTACTGAGACCAACGGCTGGTGTCAGAACCATGTCCTTAAGTTCAGTGCCAAAAAATGTGTCATCATCCCCTTTGAGAAAAACCCAGTTCTCATGACTTACCACATTGATGGTAGTCCACTGAACACAGAAGGTGTTCTAAGAGATCTGGGAACACAGGTTGACAGCAACCTCTCTTTTGACCACCACATTGCCACTGTGGTCAGAAAGTCCTTCTATGTGGCACATCTCATTACTAAGAGTTTTGCATTCAGGAAGAAAGAGGTCAGTGTCTCCCTCTACTCTTCCCTCATCAGCCCAATCATTGACTACAATGCCCCATTTGGCATGTACCTCACCAAACACCTGCAACAAGTGGAGAGGCTGCAAAAGTACCTCACAAAGAGGATCCTAGGCCTTAAACATTTGTCCTATATGGACAGACTCAAAAAAACTCCACATATTCTGTCTCATATTGCCTCCTTAGAGGTGATCTCTGCTTGACTTACAAAGCCATGTCTGACCCAGCTGTATTAGAAATGCTACATCTAAAGAAATCCCAATCCCTCCACACCACGCACACCAGAGACCTCAACCTCATTACCACAATCAACAGAACATGGTGGAGGGACAGGTTCATAACCCAGAGACTGCCCATGCTATGGAATAGACTTCCCATACATGTCAAGCAGAGCACCTCACTAGACCTCTTCAAGAGAAATCTTAATGAATGGATGGGAAATAGAAAATTCACCCAGGGATTACTCCAATGGCTTTACTCGACAGAGCCACTGGGAACTAAGGTCGGGTGGCACGATGCCAGGGTAATCCTATGGGCTAGGCATGTAAAGGCTCCAGGGCCATTAGCCTAGTACACACCTATGAACATATGAACCTATGTAATAATCACAGGTCTCATAGCTATCTTTAATCCCTATCATAACATTTCCACCTGATTTTTTTGTTTAAATGTCTGTTACAGTAAAAACATTTATACCCTGACAGAACTGGTTTCCACTCATTGTTCTTTAACTATGTTTCATAAACAATAATAACATCAATCTTGTGGAAATGTAGCACATTTTCCAATAAAAAAACTTTATTATTAATGTTCCTACCATTAACAACCATCAGAGATGCATCGGATGTTGCTATCTGTGAGCTGTTAAATTTCCTGCCTAGTGTTTGTCAAATATTGCAAAATATCTGCTGCAAAAATTCTCTTCCCTGATCTAGATAAAAGCACACCATCCTGTCTGAAAACATGTGTGCCCAAAGTAAGGCCTGGATGCTCTATACATTTCCATTTTTTTAAAATGGGACATTTTCTCCATGTAGGTATTTACCCAAAAAAAATCTTTTCATTCACAGTGACCTGACTATCCTTTCTATAGTTGATTTGTGAAAAATACATCCTAACACCAGTACAAGCTATACTATCTAAGAGGGCTGTCAGTTCCCTACTAACAGCCAGAGAATCCTTGCTAGTGACATCATTTGTACCAACATGAATAAAAACAGATCCATACTTCCTTACATTAAGGCATTCCAAGGCTTGTCTCACATCTTCTATTTTTGTTCCTGGCAAGCATAAAGCTATTCAATATTCATAAGTTCATAGGTTCATAGGTAGGTTCTAGGCTATCGGCCCTGGGGCCTATATAAGCCTAGCCAAAAAGGTTCCCTGGCTTTCGCCACCCAAGAAAATTATTTGCCTGTGCCCCTGTCAAGCAGTGCCACAGAAGTGATCCTGGGGTGAATTTTGTATTTCCCATCCAGTTGTCAAGATTTTTCTTAAAGAGGGCCAGTGAGGAGCTTTGCTTGACATGAATGGGTAGTTTGTTCCAGAGTATGGGAAGTCTCTGGGACAGGAATCTATCCCTCCAGCATGTTCTGTTTATTGTGGTGACAAGGTTTAGGTCCCTGGAGCGTGTGGCTCGGAGAGATTTGGATTTCTTTAAGTGAAGCATGTCCAGCAGCTCTGGGTTTGGCATAGCTTTGTATGTAAGGCAGAGATCGCCTCTGAGTAGGCGATATGCGATGGACTACAGCTGGAGTTTTTTGAGACAGTCTGGGTATGGCATCTGTTTGAGGCCAGTAATCCTCTTAGTGAGGTATTTCTGTGGCCTTTCCAATTGTTGTAGGTGTCTTGTGGGATACATGCCAAATGGCATAAATGTACTCTATAATGGGTCTGATGAGGGATGAGTAGAGAGGAACAATGACCTCCTTTTTTCCATTAATTATTATGTCTACAAATATAAGTATCAGTTCCTCTAATAATTTAATCTCCAATTATAAGAATATCTTTGCTGGCCAGCTCTGAAGAATCTTCAGCTTTTGATACAGTAATATCTGCTCTGTCAATTGTTACGAAGGATAGATCTTCATCACCATTAGTCTTTATTAATCCCATTGTGTATTAAATTCTCATCCAGCTGGTGTTGTAAATCCACAGCCTGAGTCATGTAGTCAACATCTGTCTTTCTCTTCTTTTTTCTTACAGTTGTTGTTGTTCTTTTGGCTTTTCCCGGTTAGGGGTCGCCACAGCAGAACTCCGGTCCGCTAATGATTGGCAGTAGATTTTCACGAACACCGAGGTGCCAGCTCAATGTTCAACCAAGGAACGCCCATTTACGCATGTCTTTCGAATGCCCACCCAACCATGGGGAGGACATGCAGACTCCACACAGAAGGCATGCCCTGCACTTCAGCTGAGAATCGAACGGGAGAACCTCTTGCTGGGAGGCAACAGAACTACCGCTGCACCACCGCAGATTATGTTCTTCAATCCTTCCATGTTCAGTTTTGATTTCTTCCTTTTCACCTCCCCCTTGCCTCTTTTTTTCTACATTCTCCATTGGAAAGATGATGCCTTTTTCTGTAGATTGAAGGTTTTCTGATAAACAAATATCATTATTCCCTGTCACCAGTGTGTTACACAACAAAGCAGTATCCTTTTAGTATGTATTCTCTTTACTTTACAGACATTAATCAGTTTCTTTTTCTTCCTTGTTATTTGTTGTGAGCTTCTTCCTTTCTTTCTTTTTTTGTTTGCTTCTAAACAAACTGGATCCTCAGATTGTTGAATACTTGCATCCAGAATCCCAGAGTTGTCAGTGGCATCGTCTTGGTTCATAGGCGTTGAATGATCTTTGCAGAAAATAGATGCATCATTTCCTAAATGTGTTCTATTTTTTTCTATGCCTAACATTATTTAGTTTATCAGTCCAGTCAATATATGGAACAGCAGTTCTTCAAGCCATGCCGATTGCACAAGTGCAATCATCATCATTAAGTCTAAATTTACTTCTAACAATGGTAAGCAAATTATCCAACTTTTGACATGAGAAACACAGATCATCAGCTGTTACCTTTAAATATGCACCCAAGAAACATTTTTATATTTCACTGCAAGGGTGGCCATGGTGATGCAGCAGTTAGCATTGCAGCCTCATAGCAAGAGGTTATCCGGTTCAATTCTCAGCTGGAGTGCCTTCTGTGTGGAGTCTACATGTCCTCCCTGTGGTCGCGTGGGTTTCCTCCAGGTGCTCTGGTTTCTTCCCACATCCCAAATACATGCAGTAGGTGGACTGGACACTCTAAATTGGCCCTAGGTGTGAGTGTGTGTGTGCCTTCTGTGGAAGGTTGGGTGCCGGGCTGGCAACTCGATACCATAAAAAACTCCACTGCCAATCATGAGCGGACAAGATGATCCGCTGTGGCGACCCCTAACCGGGAAAAGCCGAAAGAAGAAAAAGAAATTGCAGAAATCAGTGTTTCTGTGTGTGAACTTTTCCCAGATCGTGCTTGATTAAATGTCAAATTCTTCCCTAAAAATGTCACTATGACCATGGATGCTCTGCTCGACTTATGGTTAATAAGTCTTGAGAAATTGGGGTCCTGGGATTTTTTTTCCTTTTTTATGGTTTGCCTGCTCTTGGAATTCCAATCATTTGGTGATTTGTCAATCAAGATGAAATATATGTGTAAGTAGTCCCATTGTGACTTATTTGTTACTGGTTAAATGCCAAGAACAGAGTGATTTTGGGCTTCACACATATTATCGATTCATTTCTTACTGTTGGATGTTTATGTTCAGCTTTGAGAACTACTCCCTTTTCGGTTCTTAATGCTTGATGCTTACGTTGGTCTCCGAATTCTGGTTATGCATTTCACCTTTCTTCTTCTTTGTGAATGCAGTGGCATACTGATTTCAAAAGTTATTTAATCTTTGCATTTCTCCAGAGGCGTGCATTAAATAATACAGTCCGAACAAAGCAGCTTTTATCAGGTCACTGTTTTGGAATACAGTCATGTCGAAATGTATAAATCAGCTTTCAGTACTGTAGAGAATGTATTGTTTGCAGACCCATTTATTGGTAAAACAAGAAACTGTAACTGTTTTAGTACTCTGTTTTGTTTTCTTAGGCAAGTGCTATGATTTTCATAGAAGTACAGATTAAGGATAAAGGTCCAACAGGTATTGCATTTCTCTAAATGCCCACTTTCTATTAACCGAAGTAGTCCTGAGCTGCTTGTAACTTAATGCCACACTATCCTCAGTATCACTGATAATTAAGGTGAAACATTTATTTTTAGCACAAATTCTACCTGTACTCATTGTTAAAACCAAACATTTGTTTGTACATTGCAACTACCTACCCTGCATTAAGGACAGTAGAATTCCATTGCTGTCACTTGTACTGTTGATTTGTGGTGCTTAAGGTCAAAATGTCTGCACTGCAAACTGATTTCCCTTTTCTAGTCATAGTTGGGCACATTTATAAAGAGTTTGGATATCACAGGATAACAGAAAATAAAGAGAATAAAATGTACATAGCTGAACAAACAAATCTGCAAAAAAATAAGTTCAAACTATTACAATGAGTCACAGTGGTGCAGTACTAAGTGTTATGGCTTCATGGCATTTGGTCTCCAGGTTTGATTCTCAGCTTGGATACTCTGCTTTCTTTATGCACATCTTGTTATGACATATTTTCATTAAACTGATTTGTGCTACAGTTGTAGAACATCACTGGTATATCAGTTAGTGTGACTGCCTCACAGTGTTTGGTCTTCACTTCTAATTCTCTGACTGAATTACTTGCCTTCTCTGTGGAATCTGCACTCCCTACGTCCATGTGCTTTACAAAGTTTACATATGAAATGCAGGATTTTAGTATGGCACAGTGCTTTGCGTTACTGCCTTAAAGTGTTTGTTCTCCAGTCTTACATCTTGGGTGAGGCTCATTGCCTTCTCTGAGGTGCTGATACTTCCTGTGTGCATGTTTTTGCCATGTTCAAACCTTACAAATGTAGGGTGTCACTATGGCATAGTAGTCCGTGTTCCTGTCTCACAGTTCTTGTTCTAAAGTTTTGATTCTCAGCTGGAGTGCTTTCTGTGTTGATTCTGCACTTCCTGTTGTATGTGTGTTTTTGAATATGTAACAATTCCAAGATATCACTGCAGCAAACTAGTTACTGTTACTGCCTCACACATCTTGGCCTCCAGTGCTGATTTATCAGCTAGGGTGCCTTGTATGTATGGAGTCTATAAGTCCACACAATGTTTTGTCTTGCTTTTTTTATACAAGGTGTTTAGGTTTTCTCCTTTCTGCAGTACAGAGTGGTTCTCGGTACTTGTGATTTTCATGGACAGGTATATATCAATATGTAGTCAAAGTCTGAACAGTATCCATTTGCAGGACATAATAATGTTATCTTTGTTCTGTGACTGTATAACATAGGCCTCCCAGGGTCCACTGTAGCTTTGTCACTGAATGCTATTGACTGGATTGGTACCAACGTCTCTTTGGTTTTACTGTAGGGGTATACTGAGCAAGGCATGGATCAGCAAGAGGATGGAAGCAACATCACATCTCCAACAAAAATCAAAAGGATTCTGCATTTATTAAAAGACAAAACAGCAGAATTATACATAATTGTACTCTGTAACAAATACAAACGTCCTGTGGAGCAACATTTGCAATCATGTAGGATGGAGAAAAGACACTAAAGAGTCACTAAAAGTCAAACCAACATCTCCAAAGCCTTTAGCTCCAGATGCAGAACTTTTTGATGATATAGTTTATGCAGCCATGCACCTCAAGTGAAACTTTGAAAGTAACACTGGCTGACGTGACATCATTTTATCATGTGGTGAAACATAACCA